>NC_138537.1:69223361-69383784 GCF_964234715.1 Podarcis melisellensis | reverse complement strand
GTTTTGCTGGTTGGATAACTTGTTCAAATGAGAGTGAAGTATATTTCCAAGCAAACTGTGAGTTTCAGATTCGGAATTAATTTTGCAAATGCCATCATTATCAATTTACAGCTTCCAGATTGTTGAAAATATCACATTAAAGAAAATGCTTGTTTTGAGTTGGGGCAGACATCTATAGTCTCTCCTACATATGGTACATGTCTTTCATGCATGCCTACGGATGATCTGGATTTTTTCAGTGCCTACTAGTTATTTCAGAATGTTAACATCTACCTTCCTTGATTGCTTTCTCAAACATCATTGATTTCCATCTGCCTTTTTGGCAAAGTACAACAAGAGTACCAGTTATTGCCAGCAGCTCTTCTTATTGCCAGCAAATGTTCTGCTCCTAAGATTGTGCACTGTCACGGATATAAAAGCAGACAAAAGATGGAATAGCGGCTTTTAGTTCCATGCTACAGTAAGATGAAGTAACAGATAGCTTACAAAAGCCCATGCTTGTTCTGTAAAATCATTTCAGTGAGCCTTAAAAGTCTAATCTTATTTAATAACTTTTCCACACTTCCGCTTCTGCAGATTTCAGTGGGGATGGGTAAATCCATCCAGTTCAGTATTCTTCTGGGGTAGTTTGTCTACCTTTGGTCCCCACCCTGCACTCAACTTTCACCTGTGGCTCCTAGGGGCTGTCATCATGTGACAGCAGCCACATCCCGAGAAACGGCTTCAACTGGCCAGCTAAACCAGATGAAGGCAGCCAATGGTTCTCATACCTTTGGTGCGTTAGGGACCTCCCCTGCATGTGAAGACAGGCTCTGGTGGATGGAGCAGACAAGACCAATAGTGGGTCCAACGTTCAAGAAGGCAAGTGCTGTAGAGGAAAGTGAGGGGCAGATGGGGCTTGTCAACCTGTGAAGGTAGCTCATCTAGGAGAAGGAAAACTCTGATCCTAAACCTCTGCTGCCCTGCAGGACATATTCAGGAGATGAAAAGGAGTAAACCGTACACAAATCTGGAGTGGAGTCCCTAAGGCGGTTGGATGGCACCTTGTACACCTCCTTCCAGCAACTCCTGCAGCCAAGCTGGTGCCAAACATATTGCTCTTCTTTCCTTTGGACCACATAATTGAAGATGAGAAGGGGACCTCATCATCTGGGCAGCCCAGGACCTCCATACACACTCCCCAGGCTTGCGCCCTGGAGAGATCACTTTGGTTCTACTAATGCAGTAGTTTGATTTCACCCCAGAGGAGCACTCTCAAAGGCCAACAAAGACCTTACTGGAGGAGACAGGAAAGGAGATGGGGTCTACTGCTTTAATTCTAGTGGTGGGGCAGTGCTATAGCACCACCCCTCTTAGCACTGGCATCTCTGCTGCTTACCTGGATGAGGGTGGGGCATGCAGCAGCAGGTGGGCTGTGTGAATGCATCAGTGGCAGCAGTGCTGCCATTCTGCATTGCATACCTTTCCTCTGGTTCTCTGTACATGTCTGTGCATGTATATATTTATCTATATCTATCTATTGCATGGCATGTATGATTAGCTGCGAAACATGTTGCTGGAAAAGCAGAAGGAAGCTCTTTTGTTTGCAGCTCATAATTTCCATGGAACTGCCTGATCAGCCCCCCCCCCCGCCACCTCCTTTTAACCTCCACGACACTCTGCAGTCTATCTCTTTAGCCAGGTTTTTCCTAAAGGGGCAGATTAAAATGGGAATGGGGCTTTCTTCCTTTTGCAAAAGAAGGAAGTCCTGTTGGATTACGGCTCGCCTGCTGCTTCGGATGGCTTATGGCCCAGAGATTTAAATTTTAAATATACCTAGGCAAATTATGTGGCTGCATCATATAAGCAGGGAAGGAAGTAAATAAAACATCCGCCCCCACTGGAAACTGTGGTTACGAAAGCATTTTGCGAATGCACATTCTAAATGACGAAGATTACCGGTAGTGGGATTAAAATATGTAACCAACCACCATGCATTAGAAGCCAACACTTTGCAGGACTGAAGATTTGCCACAGAACTATGGGATCGCTGCAGTGATTATTTTACCTGTACTGGAAGTAAAAGCCTGGGCAGCTGCAACAATTCAGAGGCCGGAGACAGACAACCATCCTTCCTCTTCTTTTAGAGGGCTGAAGGCATCTTTGCCCATGAGGGATATTTATACTACCAGTTTGCACTTGCTTTATTGCCATTCTGTCTTGCCAGAAACAGTACTTCTAGAGTCTTCCCAGTGTCTACAGCAAGCTAAAATCCCTGGATTCTTTGGGGGGAACCATAGTGCTTGATATATGTTCCTGGTGTAGCAGCCTGAGATATGTACACTCAAATCCCACTTCCATCCATGTCCACAGGTTTTTTGCAAGTTTGGGTAGCATTTCAAGAGCTCGCAAAGCCTATTTAACCTGAAGTGTCAGGTGGGACAGTATTATTCCAGTCTGGGTTCTTTCATAGCATCTTGAACCACACAGTAGTCCGATGCTTGCAGCTTTGCATGTAAAATGTAAAAAAAGCACTATTATCTATTGAATTTATTCATTTCACCACCTCTTTCACCCCTTCCCCAGACCAGTTTTAACATCTGTGTAGCATGATCACAGCTAATGGAGTTTGCCTCATCGGTTCCTTCATTCCCAAAGATGTCCCTAGAGGGAATCAAACCCGATAAAACAGCATCCAAAAGCCAGATTAGCCATTCTCATATTCTGTCAAAGCAGACTGGCACCGGGGGACAAGGGGGGACAGCGGAGAGAGAATAGGCAAAGGGTGGGGTTTGGTCAGCCGCAATTGTTTGTGCTCCTTGGAATGGTTTAAAGGGATTACAGGCCATAGGCCTCTGGGGAAGATGTTGGGGTGGGGGTGAGCCCCTCAGAAATAGATGAGATTCTTTTTTGTGTGTGCTTTATTTCTTTCCATCATGCATGCCCAGAAGGGCTGGGGAGCGCAAGATAGATAGAGTGGATAAGAGGGCAAGTGATTAATTCAAATTTAAACCCCATTTCATTTGCTTTATAATTAAACCAGCAGGCATGTTTCAACAACTGATTATCTGGCCTGGACAGTTGTTTATATTCTTCTTCGTTTCTTGTTCACAGTGTCTAAACTGATGTTAGTTTAAATTTCATTTTTTTTGGTTTGTTTTGAACATTGATTGTCTTCTTCTTCTTCTTCTTCTTCTTCTTCTTCTTCTTCTTCTTCTTCTTCTTCTTCTTCTTCTTCTTCTTCTTCTAGCTGCAGGGAGCTTGCTACTATTTCTTTGCTACTATTTTGTTCTCAGAGAAAGAGCCTCTGCAGTTCATCTGGGAAATAAAATGGGCTGGTATTTGGAAATGCTGCTAGGATGTGGGAATGGGAAAGCAAATTGCAACCGAAAACGCAGGATGAAGGCTTCAGCCTGGAATGTTAACACGTTTTCACTCACCAAAGCATTCAACCAGGTTTTCCATCACAAAAAGAAATATTTAATATATATAAAAAAACATGTTTCATGAAAATTAATGTTAAACATTATCCTGATGTCTTATTTGAAGCAAGAGATACATTTTAAATCTTGTATGTGTAAGAGACATCACCTTGCCAACAAAGGTCCAAAAGCAGAGACATCACCTTGCCAACAAAGGTCTGTACAGTTAAAGCTATGGTTTTCCCAGTAGTGATGTATGGAAGTGAGAGCTGGACCATAAAGAAGGCAGATCGCCGAAGAATTGATGCTTTTGAATTATGGTGCTGGAGGAGAATCTTGAGAGTCCCATGGACTGCAAGAAGATCAAACCTATGCATTCTGAAGGAAATCAGCCCTGAGTGCTCACTGGAAGGACAGATCGTGAAGCTGAGGCTCCAATACTTTGGCCACCTCATGAGAAGAGAAGAGTCCCTGGAAAAGACCCTGATGTTGGGAAAGATGGAGGGCACAAGGAGAAGGGGACGATAGAGGACGAGATGGTTGGACAGTGTTCTCGAAGCTACCAGCATGAGTTTGACTAAACTGCGGGAGGCAGTGGAAGACAGGAGTGCCTGGTGTGCTCTCATGAAGAGTCGGACACGACTAAGCAACAACAACAAATGTGTAAGAGAAATGAGATCTGGAGTGGGAAATTACAGGTGAGACAGATACAGTGCACAATATAATTTTCTGCTCCCATTTTCACTCACTAGAAACAGCGATTGAGCACAGGGCTACCATTACATGCATCTGCATGGTGTAACATGCACTTTGTGGCCTGATATGGGTCACCAATGTTCCCATTTTACTAGTGCTAGGATAGTTAAAATTTTAAAAAGAAGCTAGCTCTAGTTCAGGTTCATCCTGTCCTAAAAGGCACTGGTTCCTGTTCCAGTTTGTCCTTTTTATAAAACAAACTCATCCAAGTTTCTTGTCCACATTCCTCCCCCCCACCCCCGACAGAATGTTGACTGGTAAAACTTTCCCCATAATTGTATCTCCACACTAGAAAGGCTTGCCCTGTTTAAATTGTGCCACCCAAACAGCTGTTAAAAGCACAACCCACCGTTCCTTTTGTTCCTGTACTGGTACTTCTTGCTGCAAGCTGCTCCTGTTGGAAAAGAGCAAATCTCTTCAGTAGGGAAGATGGAGGAAATGCCTCACATTCCTTTCTTCCAATTCCTCAGCAACAGTGATTAAGTGACGAAGCAACATTAGCAACAGCAGTGCCTCTGCACCTGCCTAATACACCTTAGAATGTTGCCTCCATGTTTTCCCCCCAACTTTATTTATAGATGTCTGACGGACTTACTCTTTAAAAGAAAAGGCAAAAAAGCAAAGAAAGCTGTTCTCCTGCTAGGGTAGTGGGGGGGGGGGGATAGAAAGTGAAAATGATCTAGAAATTATGAACTTAATCTCCCTTTAGTTCACCCGGCAATTACAGGAACAACTTTCAGGTATAGTTCAGAGATTTCTGAAGCACTCATTATAGAGAGTAAACTCTTTTGTACAAGCTCTCATGCTTTAATATGCTTTAATCCCAGTGTGAGTGGATACTGTCATGCCAACCTCCAGATCTCATTTACTTGAAATGGGCTTCTTTTAAATATGAAGGCTATAGGACCAACTTTTGTGGAGTCAGCCTAGTGTTGTCTACTCTGGCTGTTAAAGCTCTCTGGGGTCTTAGCCAGGGGTCTCCTCCTGCCCTTCTAGCCTGCTTTGATGAAGATTCTGGGCATTCAAAGCATGTGCTCCTCTACAGAGCTATTAGGCCCTCCTGAAAGAGGGATCATTTCTTTTACCATAGCACACAAATTATTACAATCCGTTGCTGAAATTGAACTTTTTCGTAATGGCTCATTATGGAAGAGACATTCACATGATTAATCAGGAATTTGTAGTTAACATTTTCAATACCTTTGGAACAAGGCTGAAACGAAGCAGCCACAGCCATAATTTCCTCCAACAAATCTTCCACTCAGGTAGCAGCAAAAGAAGATTCATGCCCGTTTTTGACTTTGTTGAAGAAGAAAAAAAGAATGTATACTTCAGAGTACTGAACTTTGCATTTGGCACGGCTAATAAAGCAGGAACGTGTGTGCTGCTGCTTTAAAGGGAGGTTGACCAGGTGAAACCAACTCAAGGAGCTGTCACCCCAAGTATTTGTCTGGTATACCTTGTTCTACACAGCAACAGCTGGTCCACCAAGTGAAAATGTGCAGAAAGAACCAATGAAATATTGAAAAATATTAAGGAATTGAGAAGCAGGACATGAAGAACCCATTAAAACTACCACAGGGTTCCGAGAGAATAAAAATCCTTTGCAAAGGTCACGTTCAAAGTTCACTAGGCATTTTTTCAGCTTTCCATAGGGTCATCACATCTTGTCCTTGGTCAGATCTTCTGCTCCAGTGGACCTAGTGACACTGCCCACTACAGTACCAGAGACATGAGCAACCAAGGAGTTGACCGTCTTCCAGCCACTTATCTGATATTGTATCAGATATTGTACCTAATGAGACCACAGATACATAAAATTATTAAAAAAATTTTTAGCTGCACTGATGATAGTCACTGTTTGGATGGGGGGCTTTTATCCGTTTCCACAGTCACACAATCAATCAATCAATCAGTAGCTGAACTGGGTCCCACACAATCACAAAAACAAATTAACCAAAAAAGCTTCAAAAACAAAAAATGCAAAATAAATAGCAAAAACAAAAGCGCCAAACTTAATCCATTCCAGAAGTCCGCTTGACTTCTGAAATGTTTGAAAACCAAGGTGCAGTTCTGATTGGTGAAGATGCCCCGGAAACAATAACCGTCAGCTATTGGATGTTCAGCTTCCAAAAAATGTTCGAAAACCAGAACACTTACTTCCAGGTTTTCAGCGTTTGAGAACCAAGGTGTTTGAGTACCAAGGCATTTGAGAACCAAGGTACCACTGTACTATATATATTAAGGTTGTGCCTTTTCTGTGTGTGTGTGTTTAAAAAAATCATAGTTAAAAACACCTAGCACAATAGCTCCTGGACCTATTTGTCTGAACTTTGGCACTTTTCTTGCCCAGGAGCATATCTCTCATGACCTCAGTTTTCCAAACTGATTGTCCACAGTAAAACTAGGGGAGGGAGTGTGAGTTTTGTGTTCCTACTTTAAACAATGGTAATGTCTGCCCTTTAGGAGAATGGCTGCACTTATCACCCTCTCAGGAGGGATAGCCATCCCTGTAATTTATATCCAATTCTGATAGGGGGGGAAAGGGTTAGACACTTTTCCGGAAGAAAAAACAATTTAAAAACCCTGCAGAAACCCTTGGAGATGGAGATGCATTTCCTGGCCCTCACTGCCAGAAGAACTCAAATTCCCAGCTAATGGGTACAAAAGTGCATATACAGTCGTACCTTGGTTTTCTAACAGCTTAGTTCTTGAACATTTTGGCTTCAGAATGCTGCAAACCTGGAAGTGAGTGTTCCGGTTTGCAAAATATTTTTGGAAGCTGAACATCCATTGGGGCTCCTGTGACTTCTGATTGGCTGCAGGAGCTTCGTGCACCCTATCAGAAGCCACACTTTGGTTTCTGAACGTTTTGGAAGTTGAACAGACTTCCGGAATGGATCCCGTTCGACTTCTGAGGTACGACTGTACTAAAGTAAGGTGTACATATAAATGCAGATGTTAGTAAAAAGAACAGACAATAAATGCATTATGTTAGGGGAAATAGCTTTGCAGAAACATGCAGATTCAGGAAAATTGCACATAAAAATATGTATAATAGGAGAAATTCACATCTTCATTGTGCAATAACTATCTTGCACACTTTGGCCATCCCTGGCACACTTCGCAATGATAGAAAGTAATTAGAAACACAAGAGACCTAGGCTACAGGATCGTCCACATGCTGACTACTGTTTTTCTGTAGATAACATTTAAACAACTCTTTTGTTCTTTTCTCAACCACTGCTTTTCACCTTTTGGTCACCAAGTTGACACATGCGCTGCCTTAGCCAAAGAACACAATCAACGCCTCTTGCAGCAATATAAGCTGCACTGCGCGACCCTGCTAAAGGGTCAGCACTCTGACCTCAAGGAAGAACACGGGTGGTCTATTTTCCATGCACATTCAGTCTGGTGTCTCCCCTGAGGCTGCCAACAAATATAGTATTTAGTGGGTATTGTAAAGGTGTCTTTTGTAATGTGGCTGCAGACCCATTAGACACTGGAATGAGTCCAACAGCTCTCTCCACGCAGATCCATGACATTATGTTGTTAATAACACGGTGGTGATGGAACTCACACAATATGGTGATCATACTTGGCCACTGGAAACATGGGATGGGTTTCTACCGCAAACAAATTTTTGAGTAAAAAGGCCTAATAATCATGAAAATAATATTTGCAGTTACTTATGCAGGGCTCACACACACTATCCTGTAGTCTTGACAGCTTTACCTATAATGTAAGCTAGCATTATTGGCTTCATGTACCAGATTGTTGGCTGAAGCTAAGAAAGTGTGGCTTCCCTCAGAGCCAAAGTAAGCAGGAGATCTATGCATATACGATCCTAAGGGTTTTTGAAGTATCAATGGAGTTGAGGCTATTCCGTCGACAGTGACAGGAGAGCGAATTATTTCCCTCAGTGCCACTTGTATGATTAAAATCCCCCTAGGTACCATTTCCTTTGTGGACCAAAACATACAGGTGCCTTATCAGCAGCAGCCAACGTGGCAGGGCAGAACCACCCTCCCAACACTCACAGCACTACAACTTACCTGGATGAAGCTGGGACAAGGTCAGGGATGTGTGGACACAACCCAGTGCTCTCGCTGGTGCACCTGTGTAGTTTCACCAGCACTGCCACCCTGTCCTGCCTCGTAAGCTGAAGCGATGGCCTTCTCAAGAGCAGGGCAGTTCCTCTGTCCCACTACTATGTCCACTACTGTTATATATTTCACCCCAGGTAGCAAATAGGTGTGTGTGTGTGTGTGTGTGTGTGTGAGAGAGAGAGAGAGAGAGAGAGAGAGAGAGAGAGAGAGAGAGAGAGAGAGAGAGAGAGAATTAAAATGGGGAAATGTCACAGGTAAAGAATTGAGCCTCTCTCCCCTGGTACCCCCCCTAGATGAAGGCCTCAGTGGGTGATGTCAACGCGACAACCAACAAATGTGGGAGTTCCTACTTACGGAGGGATCTCCCAGCACCATGCTTTCCTGGACCCTTAGGTCACCAAGTGAATTGACCAGACAGGCAGTATGATAAGCAGGACTCCTCCATTCATATCCCAGCCACTTTGCCACTGTGCAATGCCAGCGATTATACTGAAACAATGTTTTATTTGAAACTAACTGCTAAGCTGTTTTATTCAGAAATGAATACTTTGTGTGACCTCTGCTTACATTGACTGCAAAAAGCTTCATCTCTCAAAAGACTGCCAGAGCAGCACCAACGTCCTTCAGAAGACTGAGATGTATTTGGAAAACAGAATTGCACATTTCTCCACTGTGTTTACTGAATTTAGAAATCCCCCTTCTCAGTTATTTCAGCTCTAAGAGTCACACCAGACCAACTGCATAGCTAGCAGACATGTTCTGTTCCCTCACTTTAATATCAGGCGCTGGGAGGAGGATTTTCACTATGGCTGCAGCACATAGGTTTAACCTTTTCCCTTATAACCTACAATCCCAACAAAAGTCTTACTGTGTGCCAAAACCAGTGCTAGAAAGTAATCTCTCATTGGCATTCATTGTACACAGCACTTGGCTGAATAAGTGCATTGCAATATTCAGAGAAGTGTGGGTTTTTGTTGTAGTTTTTTTGGAAGGATTTTGCTTTGGTTTACACGTTTCGGAAATGCAAATTACCGTATTTTTCGCACGATTGGACGCACCGGACCATAGGACGCGCCTAGTTTTTTTGGGGGGAAATAAAGGAAAAAAATTTCCCCTTTATTTCCCCCCCAAAAGCAGGTCAGGGAAACCGAACCAGGTCGAGGAACAGCGGGATAGTGGCGCTGCGCCTCCCTGCTGTCCCCCGAGCTTGTGGGGCTGGCTGATGTCTGCCTAGCGCGGGGGGGGCGCTCTGCTTCAGGGCGCCCCACCCGCGGGCGGCAGGCTGCTATCCGCAGCTTGGGGAGCCTTGCGGGGAACTGCTGCAGGGCTCCCCACGCTGCGGATGTATGCCTGGCGTGAGGGGCGCTCTGCTTTAGGGCGCCCCACCCGCCGGGCGGCAGGCTGCTATCCGCAGCTTGGGGAGCCTTGCGGGGAACTCCTGCAAGGCTCTCCATGCAGCGGATGTGTTCCCGAAGCGCCAGGCGCTCTGCTTTCAGGGCGCCCGACGCTCCGGGAAGCAGGCTGCTATCCGCAGCGTGGGGAGCCCTGTGAGGAACTGCTGCAGGGCTCTGCACGCTGCAGATGTCTGCCCGGCGCGAGGGGCGCTCTGCTTCAGGGCGCCCCTCGCGCCGGGCGGCAGGCTGCTATCCGCAGCGTGGGGAGCCTTGCGGGGAACTCCTGCAAGGCTCTCCACGCAGCGGATGTGTTCCTGAAGTGCCGGGCGCTCTGCTTTCAGGGCGCCCGACGCTCCGGGAAGCAGGCTGCTATCCGCAGCGTGGGGAGCCCTGTGAGGAACTGCTGCAGGGCTCTGCACGCTGCAGATGTCTGCCCGGCGCGAGGGGCGCTCTGCTTCAGGGCGCCCCACCCGCCGGGCGGCAGGCTGCTATCCGCAGCTTGGGGAGCCTTGCGGGGAACTCCTGCAAGGCTCTCCACGCAGCGGATGTGTTCCCGAAGCGCCAGGCGCTCTGCTTTCAGGGCGCCCGACGCTCCGGGAAGCAGGCTGCTATCCGCAGCGTGGGGAGCCCTGTGAGGAACTGCTGCAGGGCTCTGCACGCTGCAGATGTCTGCCCGGCGGGAGGGGCGCTCTGCTTTAGGGCGCCCCACCCGCCGGACGGCAGGCTGCTATCCGCAGCTTGGGGAGCCTTGCGGGGAACTCCTGCAAGGCTCTCCACGCAGCGGATGTGTTCCTGAAGTGCCGGGCGCTCTGCTTTCAGGGCGCCCGACGCTCCGGGAAGCAGGCTGCTATCCGCAGCTTGGGGAGCCTTGCGGGGAACTGCTGCAGGGCTCCCCACGCTGCGGATGTATGCCTGGCGCAAGGGGCGCTCTGCTTCAGGGCGCCCCACCCGCCGGGCGGCAGGCTGCTATCCGCAGCGTGGGGAGCCTTGCGGGGAGCTCCTGCAAGGGTCCCCACGCTGCGGGTGTGTTCCCGAAGCGCCGGGAGCTCTGCTTTCAGGGCGCCCGACGCTCCGGGAAGCAGGCTGCTATCCGCAGCCTAGACACGGCTAGCGGAGCGCTAATCCCGAAGCTTGGGGCGTGCGGAGCTCAGCGCGCCCCAAGCTTCTGGGCGCCAGCAAGGTCTCCGCTAGCCGTCGCGGGGCTCTCCCAGGGCTAGCGGAGACCTTGCCGGCACCCAGAAGCTTGGGGCGCGCTGAGCTCCGCACGCCCCAAGCTTCTGGATTAGCGCAGTGGTCCGCTAGCCCTGGGAGAGCCGCGCGACGTCGCGGGGCTCTCCCAGGGCTAGCGGAGACCTTGCCGGCACCCAGAAGCTTGGGGCGCGCTGAGCTCCGCACGCCCCAAGCTTCGGGATTAGCGCAGTGGTCCGCTAGCCCTGGGAGAGCCGTGCGACGTCGCGGGGCTCTCCCAGGGCTAGCGGAGACCTTGCCGGCACCCAGAAGCTTGGGGCGCGCTGAGCTCCGCACGCCCCAAGCTTCTGGATTAGCGCAGTGGTCCGCTAGCCCTGGGAGAGCCGCGCGACGTCGCGGGGCTCTCCCAGGGCTAGCGGAGACCTTGCCGGCACCCAGAAGCTTGGGGCGCGCTGAGCTCCGCACGCCCCAAGCTTCTGGATTAGCGCAGTGGTCCGCTAGCCCTGGGAGAGCCGCGCGACGTCGCGGGGCTCTCCCAGGGCTAGCGGAGACCTTGCCGGCACCCAGAAGCTTGGGGCGCGCTGAGGTCCGCACGCCCCAAGCTTCGGGATTAGCGCAGTGGTCCGCTAGCCCTGGGAGAGCCGTGCGACGTCGCGGGGCTCTCCCAGGGCTAGCGGAGACCTTGCCGGCACCCAGAAGCTTGGGGCGCGCTGAGCTCCGCACGCCCCAAGCTTCTGGATTAGCGCAGTGGTCCGCTAGCCCTGGGAGAGCCGCGCGACGTCGCGGGGCTCTCCCAGGGCTAGCGGAGACCTTGCCGGCACCCAGAAGCTTGGGGCGCGCTGAACTCCGCACGCCCCAAGCTTCTGGATTAGCGCAGTGGTCCGCTAGCCCTGGGAGAGCCGTGCGACGTCGCGGGGCTCTCCCAGGGCTAGCGGAGACCTTGCCGGCACCCAGAAGCTTGGGGCGCGCTGAGCTCCGCACGCCCCAAGCTTCGGGATTAATGCAGCGCTCCGCTAGCGGTGGGAGAGCTGGGTCTCCCACTCCTAGCGGATAGCTTCCTTAAGCCTGGAGAGCGAGAGGGGTCGGTGCGCACCGACCCCTCTCGCTCTCCAGGCTTCAGCAAAAGCCTGCATTCGCTCCATAGGACGCACACACATTTTCCCTTGCTTTTTAGGAGGGAAAAAGTGCGTCCTATGGTGCGAAAAATACGGTAGGTAGGTTCGCCTTTAAATGTGAACTTAATTTCTCCTCAATCCCTAATCACAAGACAGTGCCAAAGAAGGTCAAATGCTTACTTCCAGGCAGCCGGATCAGGCTGCTCTGCTAATCCCACTAAAAAGGCATCTTTGTAATTAGGAGATTCTTCATTTGTTGATGACACTTTTCATTACAGCTCCATGCAACAGAGAACTAGCTAGGCTGCTGGTTTTGTCTCTTGGAATTGATGGTATCAGCTGGCTAGTGACTATAATATATCTTGTGGCCCTTCCAAGTTGGTGACATAGTTACGACCTGCGCCAGCCTGTACAGTGACTCCAATCACAATAAATACATATACAAGCTTATATATATGTGGAATAAATGCTCTGAAAAAACAACCAAATAGCGCTGCGTTCAATTGAGTTCTGGATCCTCTGCGTGATGTAGTTAATCACGGGAGTTATAGGTGAGAAAGTGAGGGACAAAACAGAGATAAGCTTAAAATTATTTAGGTGGATGTTTTGCCCTTCCGCCTTTGTCAGTAAACACAATGCTGCTGAGTTTCAAACTAGGCCCAGAGAGGGCCAAAATGATAGCTCTAAGAAGAGTGGTAGGAAAGATTCTCAGGAAGGTGAAATCTTGCATGAAAGTAGACAAGCAAGGCTTTAAAAAAACTTCCATAGGTAAAAGTTTACATATTAGCCTCCAAGGTGTGGGTTGTTTTTCCATGTATTCAGAAGTTCTTTCTAGTTTTTGGCAGCTTGGGATTAGACTGTTTTTTTCTATTTATTTCCATTCTGAAAGGTTGCAGTGAACCAGATTGAAATGTCTGGCAACAGGTTCCTGATGTTTTTCTTCGTATTATTCACTGATCTGTGAATTCCTAAATTGGTAAAGAGATCTGTTTACCCAGAATTTTGCATCTGGCATCTGGAGTATTCTGGAACGCATTATATGGCTGATATTCTCCTTAATTAAATAGGTTTATCCGGCCATTTTATTTTGGAAGGGGATGATTTCTCTTGGACTGGCACTTCAGCTCTTGCAAGGAATCTGCATCGGTTTGGAGGATGGAAAGCAATGAGAAAGGAAGCTTGCTGTTGGCTTTTGCATGGTGGAATGAATTGGCTAGTCAACTGTAGTGAATTGCAAGGTGGTAGTTAGAAGATGTTGAATCCTCCACCAAAGGGATATGATGTTCCTTGGTAATGTCTTCCTCACCTTTGTGGAAGAAAGATTATTTGAACAAGGATAATTTATACAGTTAAGGACATGAGGGACATCCTCTGTGGAGAGTCTGTTCAAGTTTTTGGGTTAAAGTTGAAACAACTTTTCTTGTTGTTCCATTTGTGCTTAATTCTGAGGGCCAAACTGCAAATGATATTACTCTTGATATGCTGAGGATGTGAGGAATTCCAGTTTCAACAAATGGGAGCATCAGTTGGTTTACTGTACAGATTTGTCACTATCTTCTTTTGTTCAGTGGAAGGAAGATTATCTAGTATAGGGATATGTGGATTCCCTGTGTTCTTATTGATTGTGGAGTGGACAGAGTCTATCTAGTTCTGCAGTTGTCCCAAACTTTCCTTTACCAGTAGTCCAGATTATATATATTATCACACTCTTAATACAATTTGCAGGGAGTTTAAAAACATAGGGAATGGTTCTGAAACTACTGACTTCCAGCAGGGAAAATGAGAAGCATGCAAAATGGCCACCGTGTTATGAAAAGGTTTCGTTTTCATGTCATTTTGCAACAAATGGGATGCGACAGTTCATAGTTAACAAGTCCAGGAGGAATATAGTTAAAATATAAGGTGTCATGCTGTATTGTTTAAATATCAAGAGAAGGGGCCAGTTCAGAAAATTTAATAGCTTGTGCTTTGAAAATACCTGAACTAGGTTTCATGCTGTGGATAACAAATCTATGAAATATATGGATTTTCCGCGTCCTCACTCAGACTCTGTCTTATCACCCACGGGAAATTTCAAAGGCAAAAGTGGAAACATTTGGGTTTCTTTACGTGTGGTTTTGATGTCAGGTTTTGCAGCAAGCAAGACAGCTTGGGGAAGCGGGAGTCTTGGACTGGCAGCAAGGACGCCTGCACGTATTTACGAAAGGACTTTTGAGTATTCCAAGGCAGCCTGCCCACAGGCATCCATCTTGGCTCAGCCTAGCTTGCTGGATGGCATCGATCTTCCTAGAAAAGCACTGCTTGGGGGATGGGGAGAATGCCCTAGCCATTTTGTTCTTAGCAGCAGAAGGCAGCTTTGGGTCAACAAGGGTTGTTGCCCATGGGCGTAATTGGGCATGCCAGGTCTCTCCCCATTTGGCCCACAAACCCATTTCAGTTAAACCACACCCACCTGTCCTCCACCTGATGTCATATATGAGGTCAGGTAAAGGGTAGATAGAAATGGGTTTTTGTAGGCATGACTGCTCAGCTGAGTGGCACTGTATGCAAACCCCCATGGAAAGGCCTGTGAAATACAGTGCCATCCCAGTTTGAGACACAGCCTTGATGGAAGCCATGCCCTCTCACACTCAGGCCCTGTCCCCTCTCTCCAAGCTCCCTCCCTTGGGACTCACCACTTCCCCTCTGTACTATCCCACTGATGGGGCCTTATGCAGCGTTCTCTGCCTCACAGCCTCCTTGGAGAGGAAGCAGGGCCTCCCAGTGGACCTGCACACTGCTGGTGATCCCGAGGATCCACTGGAGATCCTTGCACCTGCTGCCTAGGTTTCTGAATGGCTGTCAGACCTTCCCTTGTCTCCCCCAAGGCCACTGGAGCAGAGTAGACAGTGGTCCAGGTCCAGCTAGCTGCAGGTGAAGCAACTCAGGAGGAGGAGGAGGAAATGCATGGAAGGTTTCTTCCCAGAGCCGAGCTGTGAGCCAGGAAGTGAGGTAAACCCTCCAGCTGTTCTATAAGCTCCTAGTCTGAGCTGCTTCATTCCTGAGGCAAGAGCTCCCTTCCAGGCTGCAGCCTTCCTGAGCTGGGGAAGTGGACAGCTGTTGCAGGAGGTGGGCATCAGCTTTTGTACTGACGGCAACGATGAAGACAGAAGCAGAATTTCCCTACGAAGAATTAAATCAGAAGGTTTCCCCCTCAGACAATTGGATAACAAAGACCTTTCCCTCGCAGGAAGTAATGTTTTATGGATAGCCTCCTCCTTTACGAGGTGATATTTGTAAGAATTTAAAACACAACATGAAATCTTAAAGCTGACAAGGGAAATTTAGTTAGCAAAGCGTTTGTTGTGCCCAATTTATTACTCCACTGGAGAAGTCTCTAGGCTTAAGGGCTGGAGGAAAAGTGGCAATGGGCGGACGGGGGCGGGAGGGAGAGAAGACACCCAGATCCTTGCTGAGTTATGATTCACAATTTATAAACTATTATGTGTGGTGGATTTCCAGCGATATTTATTGCAATATGACTGCTAGCGGTTCAAAAATCAATTTGGTAAATGTGCGGGGAAAGGGTACAATTATTGTGTCTCACACACACACACACTTGAGCTTAGCCTTCCCTTGCAAAGAAAAATGGGAGCCTGCTAACTCCCCGCACCCCCCAGGCTCAGTGCCGAAGCAGGGGATTTGCCACCTATGCCACTCTGCTTCCCTAGTAAGGGCAATCCTGGATTGTCTCCAATGCCTCCTGAAACAAGCCTCCCCACTTTGGAGCAAGATGCTCTGTTTTCTTGGATGTCAAGAAACAGCAAAGCAAAGGAAGCCGGAGATGGCTGAGTAATTGACTTAAAGCTGCACTCCAAGCAGGGAATCTACTGGGTTGTGATTCAGCTCGCCTCTGCTGGGGGAATTATTGCTTAAAATAGAGTCATGGCAAGGTATCGAGAAGGCCATCATCACGCCGTATGGACACTGTAGAGCTACTGTGACTTGGAAAAATCTTGGCCCTCGCCACAGTGTCTTGTGATGAGAAAGAGGTCACACGCAGACCCAGTGTAATGAAAGGGTAGAAAAGCAAGACCAGGTTTTGTGTAGCAGGAGGAAGTAATGGACAGAAGGAAAGGAGATGTGGAAGGTCTCAGCGTGCAGCACGGAGAGGCAAGATAGCCTGTAATACAGATGGATTACTGAGTCTAGGAGAGAGGGGCATTTGTGTTATGGGATTACTGAGCACTCAGGAGTTGGGTGGGTGAAGATAATTGACTATGTGGGATGCAGGAGGAAGGAGGATTGCTAGGCTTGTGGAATACTGAGAGCAGGGGGATTATATACAACGCAGCAGAAGCTCATAGCACTGGTAACATTACTCCAAAGAGGGGTTATAATGAACGACAGAGGTGGAAATAACACTGCCAAACACAGCGACGGCTCTGACAAAAATGAACTGAACCTAAGGTAATGACAACATCCATCACCACAAATGGGGCCCAGGGTGATTCACCACTCATGAAACTTGCCCTCCAGGTGCTCAGTCATCTCCTCACAATTGTTATGTTGCTATAACGAGATAAATCTCAGGCAAAGAAGAACCCGGTGTGAGGATGACCCGGTGCGTTAGCTAAAGCCGGAACTGGTCATCTTCTGTTCCAAAACACATATGACCTGCTACAATAGACACACGGGTCCACTGGAATGCTCGGTCAGTCATTCCGGTCAGGTCAGCCTAAGTTCATTGTCATTCCAACTGATGGAGAGCAGCACTAGCACAGTGAGCGCTGGCAGAGAGAGGCACATGGTCAATGAATGAACTGTGATAAGCTAATTGCTTGAACGTTATCATGAAAGACAGAGGGGAAAGTTGCCAGTGAAAAGAGGGGAGTGTGAGGCTTCATGGGGCAAAGCAGCAACATGGACAGATGAGGCTTGGAGGAGAATCAGCAAGGAAGCAGACTATATTAAGCAAGCTCTCTGCCTGATGCCATACATGCAATCATTGTGTTAGATTGGAGACAGCAGGATGTGACTGAACAGGTAACAGGACACAGCCCAAAAGGTTTGCTTTGTTGTTCTAGACTTAACCAGATGGTCATCAAATGCACGCCCCTATTGCAGACAGTTGTGGCAAGAGTTGACATTCTAGGCCTAATAGACAAAATAAAAACTTCTGGGTATGGATTGTAGCCACCTAAGGGTTCTTTAAAAAACAACAACCCCCAAAGGTGAAATTGCTGATTTTCTAACAGAAATATGTAACTTGTCCCTACCTGAGGACTGGAAAGCAGCTAAAATAGCCAAGATAGCCAAGCAGATAAAATAGCCAAGCATATACAAGAACAAGCCATGCTGAAGCAGAGTCAGCTTGGCTTCTGAAGGGCAAGTCCTGTCTCACATACCTATTAGAGTTATTTGAAGGTATCAACAAGCATACAGATAGAGGTGATCTGGTTGATATAGTGCACTTGGACTTTCAAAAAGCTTTTGACAAAGTATCTCACCAAACATCCCTGAGTTAGCTTAGCAGTCAAGGAATAAGAGGAGAGGTCCTATTGTGGATCAGGACTTGGATAAGTTGCAGAAAGCAAAGAGTGGGAATAAATGACATTTCTCCAAGGGGAAAGATGTTGAAGGTGGATTCCCCCAAGAGTCAGAACTGGGACCTCTTCTTTTTAATTTGTTGCTGAGGATACTGAATTGTTCAGGGTCATTAAAATGAAAAGATTGTGAAGAGTTCCCAAAAGACCTCTCCAAACTAAATGCATGGGCAGTAAAAGGGAAAATGCAATTCAGTGCAAACAAGTGTAAAGTGATGCATGTTGGGGCAAAAATTATGCTCATGGGGTCTAAACTGGAGGTGACGGACCAGGAACAAGACCTTGGGGTCATAGTAGACAGCTCACTGAAGATGTTGACCCAGTGTGCGGTGGTCATGAAAAAAACAAATTCCATTCTAGAGATCCTTAGGAAAGGCATTGAAAATAAAACTGCTAGTAACATAATGCCATTACAGTGGTACCTCAGGTTACATACGCTTCAGGTTACATACGCTTCAGGTTACAGACTCCGCTAAGCCAGAAATAGTGCTTCAGGTTAAGAACTTTGCTTCAGGATGAGAACAGAAATCGTGCTCCGGAGGCACGGCAGCAGCAGCAGCAGGAGGAGGCTAAAGTGGTGCTTCAGGTTAAGAACAGTTTCAGGATAAGTACGGACCTCCGGAACGAATTAAGGACCTAACCTGAGGTACCAGTGTATACAAATCTATGGTGGGACCACATTTGGAATACTGTGCACGGTTCTCATTGCCTCATTTCAAAAAAGGTACTGTAGAGCTAGAAAAGTTTCAGGAAAGGTCAACCAAAATGATCAAGGGGGATGGAGTGACTGCCCTATGAAGAATGGTTGCAGTGTTTGGGACTTTTTAGTTTAGTGAAAATGTGAGTAAGAGTCAACATGATAGCATGCACAGCATGGAGAGTGCTTTTGTGCTCAGATCCTGCTTAAGGGCACCAAGCACAGGCATCTAGTTGGCCTCTGTGAGAATAGGATGCTGGAGTAGATGGGACATTGGTCTGATCCAGCAGGCTCTTCTTACGTCCTTATGGATTATATCTCTTTCACAATATGTCTCAATTCAAAGATAGTAGTGAAATACAGTCCACATTGTGAGTGTGAAGATATTCTAAGAAGAGTCCTGCTGGATTAGGCCAAAGGCTCATCTAGCCTGGCATCCTGTTATCACAGTTCCCAGCCAGATGCCTGGATAAAAAGTAGCAAAATAGGGATGAATGGGGTATCTAACTTCCACGGTGGCCCACTATTTCTTACGTTATTGATCCCCCTCCTGATTTTCATCTGTTGTACCAAAGACAGGGAAACAGAATACAGTGGGGACAATAAACACAGCCCTTTTCTTCTTGTTGCCCAACGTGCACACAGAAAGTATTGTCAAATCAAATCAGCAAGTTGTAGCTGTTCCTTCACTTTAAGTCTCATAAGTCTGGGTGACCAAGCAGAGTACTCTGGCAAATTGTTTTCATAAATTACAGTTATGTCCGGGCCAATGAGGAAGAGAAAAGCTGCAGTAAACGACAAAGCCGTATTACTTCCAGTGACCTTAATTTGTTCAACTGAAGCCCGGGCTAGTTTATCAGCCATCTCGCCTGTAAGGAGCACAGAGCCAAAGATTTGGGAAGGAGCAGAATTGCTGCAACATCTGGAGCTAAGTAAAGGTGATGATGTTTGCAGGTAACTGTTTGACAAGGTGCAGAGAATGCCAGTTGTTTCATGCAGGTTGGCCAATATCTTGTACTCATTTCATGCAGGTGCAAAGGATCTACTTCTGTATAAATGAATGCAAATGTGGTCTTATGATTTCCCTAACTAAATCAATATGACTTCAGGGTGGAAAACAGCTGCAAAAGAAGGGGAGAAGGTGTGTGTTTAGGGGAAGACACATGTATTCATCTGAAAATTACCTCTTCCCTCCCTACCCTTCCCTCCCCTGCCCAAAAGGGGGACACAGATTTGCAAAAACTTATTTATGTATATAGATGCAAATTCACAACTAATTATTATAATTTAAGTGATCTTACAGTGGTGAGGAAGATTGTGACCAGATGATCTCCTGTCCAGTTAATGAGAAACCTTAAGGCCTCTGGTCTCCATGCTTAAGGTTCTTTCTAAACCAGATTTGGATCAGATAGCCCTTCAAACGGAGGACTGCTGGCCCATCAAACAGACTGTCCTCTATCCCCAACTTGCACCTTATTCACCTTGTAGATGTCAGTGTGGACCTCGGGGGTGGCTACTGTAATATATTATACAGGGGACAATTTCGAAGACTTTTTGAAAATTGCAGTTAGTTGTAGAATACATCCCTGAGGCTGCTCACTGGAACCACTTGTTAGGGCAGTGTTTTGCTAGTACTTCACACATAATTCTAAGTGCTGTGCTTAACCTTTAACGCCGAGCCCAGTTAGGACCTGAAGTTGACACCCACTTCAAAGTATGTCCTCAGTGCCCAAACTGAGATAGGTGGTATCTATGAACAGGACCTTCTTGATTGTGGCCCCTCATTTAGAGAAGGCTCTCCCTAGGTGGGCTCCTGTAGTACCTACTCTGTTGCTTTTTTTTTTAAGTGGCAGCAAAGAACACCAACCCCCCCCCCCCAGGTTTCTCACCATTGATACCATTGATTATTATTATTTTTAATTTTGCCATTTTATATGGCTCTTCTTTGATCATTATTTCACAGTTGCATCACATTTTTATTGCTTTGTTTTCATGTTGGAAATGTTTTGCATTTCAAGGCAGGGTAGAAATGTACAAAAAGAGTAAGCAAATAAATCCTATAGCATGCTTTGAGTTGACTTCCGGAACTCCGGAACCCAACCCTAGAACTTATTTGAAAGCTTCGGCTTCAGAATATGTTGCCCCTTTCTGCAACATTTAACTTGTGGAGTTGAAATAAGCATTTCAGAAAAGGCAAGGCATGCTCTCTCCCAGAGCAAATAGAGCCAAACGTGCAAAGCAATGACCGTGCGGGGATTTCAGCCCCATCCTTTGCCCTCCTTGATGTGTATACATCAGTGCCCAGGTCTGCATGCCACTCAGTAATCAGAACAGCAGGCCAGAATTTTCCCTGCTTTCCTACCTGCTACTCCCTTTCCATCCCACTGTCGAGGCTGTGAATTTACTAGTGTCTGCTGTCATGCATGCCAGCTATCAAATACAATAATATCAAATACCTCTGCATATCTAGGAAAATATAGTTGAATGCATGTCAATGATCAAATATTGGCCCTCCCAATTCATGATTAGGGATGGGTTGATCTGCCGATTTCAGTTTGCTTAGTTTCTCAGTTTTCCAGTCTTAAATTCAGTTCTCCACATTTCTGAAGCAATTTGCATTAAAAAAAAATCTTTCATGAAAGTCTGTCAGCATTTTAGTGTGAATTTTCTCACAATAAAACACAGCTTTGCTTGGTATGGACGTTTTTGCAAAACCTTTTCACTTAATATCATACATATATGTATGTTATTTTCGCTTTGCATGGTTTAGCCTAGCATGTGCATTTTTTCTTACACATTCCTTGGTGGGAGAACTGCACTACAAAATTCAGAGAAGTTCAAATTGAGAATGAGGGCTGCGGTTTGGTTTGTGTCTTCTTTCAGAAAGTGCAAATTGGATAGGTTCGCCTCTGAATGCAAACTTCAATCCAATTTCTCCCCCATCCATACCAATGAATGAAATACTGAAGTCAAACATCCCATTTGTTTTCAGCTGCCTAATACTGACCCTAAAATATCGGACGTTTGCCAAGCGTTACGCAAATGCCAGTTGACAGTAATGTTTTGCAGAGGAGGATATTGGAAAGATTTGGGGGAGCAAATCCATTTTAGCTCCAGTACCTTGGCTTGCTTGCATGAGGCTTCAAGCTATTTGCTTTGGAAGTCCCCCTCCAGCAGTCCATCTGTTCTCTGTCAGTGGCCAAGATTCCAACAGTTGAGGGGTTGGTAGGTTGATGCTGCAGACTTACAGCTGGGGCTTTAATTAGATGGCCTCTCCTTCCAGCTCTTTGTTTCTGTGGAGTAGTAGTGAAGAAGAAAATGCCTCTAGGCATAAGCAGAGTGACCTTCCCTCAACAGTGAGTTTCAGTTCTTCAGGTTATTTAAGGAGGGATTTCCATTTTGGGTGCAAAATGCTCATGAAAACTGATCTGGTATTTCCAATGAGTTTGGTCCCTTTCAGCTGTACAATCCTAGGATTATAGAATTTCCTTCTGACTTTACAGTGGTCATAAGAATCGACCACTCATGTGAGCAATTAAAAGCTCAAATAATGTAATCCAGAGCCACAAGGCAGTCATTTGAGATTAGAGGCTAGACACTCAAAATATCACTTTGTTTTATACTTATATGAGACTACAAAACCTATGTTGCAGTGCTACCTACAGCGGAACAAGAAAGAGCAAGGCTTGTTAATGCAGCCTTAGGAATGCAACCAATTACAGTTGGGTACATTGTGCCCTCAACTCAAACATATGCATGGGGACTTCCACAAAAACATTCAGGGGCTTAAGCAAAATTTGACAATAATAATAGCTTGCAAGACCAATAAAACTGGTCCTAAGTTGGTCAGACAAATAAATTCCCCACAGGGTTTTACTGATTTGGAGTTAAAAAGGTAAAGTAAAGGGACCCCTGACTATTAGGTCCAGTCGTGACTGACTCTGGGGTTGTGGCGCTCATCTCGCTTTATTGGCCGAGGGAGCCAGCATACAGCTTCCGGGTCATGCGGCCAGCATGACTAAGCTGCTTCTGGCGAACCAGAGCAGCGCACGGAAACGCTGTTTACCTTCCCGCCGGAGCGGCACCTATTTATCTACTTGCACTTTGACGTGCTTTCAAACTGCTAGGTTGGCAGGAGTAGGGACCAAGCAACGGGAAGTCACCCCGTCGCGGGGATTCAAACTGCTGACCTTCTGATCCACAAGTCCTAGGCTCTGTGGTTTAACCCACAGCGCCACCCGCGTCCCTTCTCGATTTGGAGTTAGGAAGCAATATTATGCATGTGTATTTCAATACGTGTCCCATTGCAACACAAGTTTTGTAGTGTGAAAGCTGAATAAACACACTTCTCCATGCTCATGGATGTGCTTTTTTGTACTAGTTTGCCCTGATATGAAAGGATTTAGGCTGCAACCCAAGAACGCTTACTCCCTAGTACTCACTGAAATGACTGTTACACACAGTACTTAAGAACTTAAGGACATAACCATTGCTGGACTACCTAATATAGCATCTTATTCCCATGGGGGCCAATCAGATGATAATGGGAAGCCTACATGTTGAACATAGCCATCATGGTTTGAAGCCACTGATCGCCTCATTCTTCATGATTTGTCAATGATTGCATCCCAGAGTTTACTTTTGAGTAGCTTGCACGGAGATGGTTTGCAATTCTTGGCCTGTAAGAATTTGTAACAGGGTTGCTATAGTTGTAGATTTCCTTCCACAGCAGGGGATTAGAGGATGTAATCTTTGAGGATTCTCCCTGCACTATGATTCTATGGTATCAATATAATAAATGCAGTCCTGTGGAGAATATGGAAAGAAAGCTGTGAAAATACGTAATATTCTAATTTATGAAAGCCTGGCAAGAATGAAAACTTCCTGGGTCAATATGAACATGGTAGGCGGGAAGTTTTGGAGCCAGATTGAAAAGTCTCAGGATCTCATTATTTGACCTGAATTCAATTTTCTGCATATTCTGGCTGGAAGCCTACTATCAATTTTTCACTGCCAGCTGAATTTTTCACAAAAAAACCAAAAAAGCTACACTTTGTGCGTCTACCAAGAGAATAGAAATCATGAACATAATTTCCTAAAAAATCATATTTCAGTTGCCTTGCAGCTCATAGATTTAACGATTTAACATGCTTGTCCCACGCATGGCTAAAAATGATCCCACACGTAATATATAACGTAAACTACAAGAAGAAACCGCTTCACCTTCATTGATGCCAAACATGGGTAATTGCTTAACAACACATGGCAGCCAAACCCAGCAGCTTTCGAGAAGACAAGCATATCCAATTGAAGCCACACAGGGGAATCCATTCAATTAGAAATTGGCTGGTGTTCAAACACACCTCTCTTTGCGGGTTGCCACCCCCTGTCTCTCCCCTCCTCTGCAATTCGCAGAGCAGAGAGCTGAATTGAAATAAACAAGGGTAAATATTTTCTTGGCCTCTGCTGTTTAAAATGAATTAACAAGTTTCTACTGTAATTTGTTTGCCACCAGTGAGGTTGAACTGACTGACAGTTTGGGACTGGGGGAGAAGGGAAGTTGCTTCAACACCCGCTCTAATCTACATTCCAGCAGTCCTTGGGAAGGAGGGGATAGACGGTGGCTCAGCCCCCATAGCCTCACCCCCTTCCCTCTCCAAGTCCTGAGCTGATAGCATTAATTGAGTTCGCAAGATGTGCTTGTTTGGAGAATAAGGCCTAGGCTCTGCGGAGAGTCAGTAAGAATTAGGAACACGCTTTCTAAAAAAGGGGTGCATGACTCTGGGAGAGTGGAAACAAGCCCAAAGCTCAAAATTCACTGGATGGTTGGGTTACTGTCTATGCTGTTGTGGCTTTCATAGCAACTTGTCATACAGACATGCAACAGAGCCCAGTGCCTGTCCCCACCCTATCGAGGAAGAAACCCACCCAGGGAGCAGGATTTTGAGCAGAGAAGGTGGGGAATTAGGGGTGATTGCTGGTTTTGCACTTCCAAATCATTCTCTCCAGCTGCCCACTCCTGGCATGGTCTGAGAAATATTGCTGCCTGAGCAAGTACAGAGAAAACGAATCTCGCTTTAACACTGATGACAAGGCAGAATCCTTTACCATACCTTTGGAGATGCAGGGCAGGTTGCTTTGCACACAACACTGCCACTGCTTGCCTCCTGACATCTGCTGCTTGAGGCTTCCACCTCACTCTGTCTAATGGTAGGGCCGGCCCAGACCAGACGCCTCTTTCAGGCCCCAGATGGGCATTTTTGATGTTAACATCTGCCTCAGCCTTCCGTGTGACTTACACACATCTACTCAGAAGTAAGGCTCACTGACACAAATGACTTACTCATAGGTAAGTGTGCATAAGATTATAGCCTGACTTCCAAGCTGAAAAGGGGGAAGAAACCCGCCTAGGGTCAGGCTGCAAAGTTTTAATATAAACTGGGATTTTAATGCTTTTTTACTCCCCTGTTTCCAAACATTTCCCTTTCTCTGCACAAATATAAAGCAGCGGCTGGGAAAAGTAGAACAGAAAACAAGAAAAGTATGCTCTGTATAAAACCATGATGCCTGAACTTTTGTGACATTTATCTTCGCTCATCAAAAGAAATGGATGTCGCTGGTGGCCAGTTTCACCTGGGCTGTCAAGTTTTCACTGTTACGCTTAAGCCTCGGGATGACAGCTGCATTTTCACCAGCTAAGGCAGCAGTTCCAATACTGTGGCAAAAGGCTGCAGTACTGTTCAGGCCAGTAAAAGATAACGTGCAAGCCAGCTTCGCCTGTTGCCAGTGGAGGACAGAGACCCATTGTGCCTTTCCTTTTTGGTGTGCAGAAAAATCACCCATTTTACAGCCTGAGGCAAAGGGCAGAATGGTGCCCATAACACACACAGAAGCCAATCAGAGTGGCAGGTGAGTTTTATCTTGGTGCTGGCGATGGAGCGGCATTCTTCACATCACCCAAGGGCAGCAAGCCTGTTTAGTGGCTGCAAGGCAGGCTGCGTGGTCCCAAAACACCTCATCGCCACTCCGTGCTTCCAAGCCTTTATCACCTGAGGTGACTGCTTCTCTCTGCCTAATGGTAGGGCTGGTCCTAAGAAAGGGGAAAAGTACTTTGGGCAGGAAATCCCACACCTGCTGAAAATCTCTCTCCCAGAAGCAAGGCCAAAGGAGCCCTGTCTTCAGCTGAACCTTGCAACCTTCTTCAAAGGGCACCTTTGCTTTCTGCATGGAGCAGTGATGTGAAGAATTAGGAAGGGGATTCCTTTTAAATTCCCAAAGAGAAATTATTTTGTACTGTTATGCTGCTAAAGCTGCAAAAAACCCCACACAAACACTCGTCTGCAAGTAGGGATTTGCAAGTCTGTCAATTTTGGTTTTTCTCTCAGTTTCTTAGTTTTCCAGTTTTGAGTTCAGTTCACCACATTTCCACATTAGTTTGCTTTTTTAAAAAAAGTCACCAGCATTTTATTGCAAATTTCTCCTAATACACATGTCAGTATGCAATTTTGGCTAATTTACATATTTTCGCAAAGCAATTTTCTCCAATATAATGCATTTTTGTATGCTGTTTTCACTAATGTAGTACACCCTAGTATGTGTATATAAAGTTTAACTTTATATACTTTAACCCAGTGTGTGCATTTTTGCACATGTCTCTTAGCTGGAGAACTGCATTTCAAAATTCAGAGAAATGCAATTTTTGAGGGATGAGCGTGTTTTGGTGCATGTATCATTTAAGAATGTGTGAATTGGATGGATCTGAATTTAAATCCAAACTGAGCCATATTCCTCCCTTACCACTAGCTGCAAGAAACTTGCACTCTTGGAATGCTCAGTGAATAAGTGGCAAACAACAGGTAGGGTTTTCAGGTTGCAAACCAGAGCTTCCTTCTTAACATATTATAACATAACACGTTTTACTGTTGTTAGCCACTCTGAGCCCGGCTTTGGCTGGGGAGGGTGGGATATAAATAAATAAATAAATAAATAAATAAATAAATAAATAAATAAATTATTATTATTATTATTATTATTATTATTATTATTATTATTATTATTATTTGCTGCTCTGGGGAATAAAGCAATGGCAGCTTCTATCTTAACATGGGACACAGTATTTAGATTTTCTTTTTGCATGCTCACACATCCCTAGAAATAAAGTGAAACACACCGCCATCTTCATTTCTGCATGTCTAGGACAGCCAGATGGACAAGCAGAGATGGAGCCCTGTTCCTTAGCTTTATAGCAGAGATTTTAGCAGGTGAGGCTTGCCATGCAACTCTAGAATTCAGAGCATGTTTAAACAGGTTAGACCATTGATCTCAATAGGTTTAAAGTGAGCATTGCAGTAACCTCCCCCAGATTTCATCCTGGGGCTGAGGCTCTCTTTGGAATAATCCTATTGTTTACCATGCTTGGCAACTGTTGCCTACTTTCCCCCCCTGCTAGAGTTCCTGAGCAGGTTCATGACACACACAAATCCAGCAGGCTAATCTTTCTTCATCACTGCAACCAGAACGCTGGAGATGGGGGTGGGCAATGGCACTTGCAGAGTTTCTGCTTCTGCAGCTGTAGAAAGATACAGGATCCTTGCATCCTTAAGTCCCCAAAACCTGCTCTTGGAGCCTGAGAGTGCCCTTCTTAAGGATCAGGAGCTGGCAATTTCCTGCAGTGTACATTGCTTTCGTTCTGCTACCTGACACGGCATCGTACGCCGCAGTAAATGTACTTTCCAATCCAAAGGTGCCTAGAAATGGAGGAAGCTCCATTCTCCCCACACAGCCATTTTAGTAATGGAAGGTAAGTAGCCATCAGTTAATTAAAGGGCCTAACTGAAAGGTGACTCACCTTCCTGAGTGCTTGGGAAAGAACTAATAAGCATCAGTGCACTAATGGCAGATCGCCGGTGGAAAAAAAGGGTTGACACTCCAAAGCAATGCCTCAAAGTGCAATTTCTAATCCAATTCACCGCATTAAAGGAAGATAAAACAGCAGGAGGAAAAGCAAACAAACTGGGGCTTCGGAAGTGGGCACAGCTGTGTGGTTATATCATCCCCAGCGGTCATTAGCACTGGCTCAGAGATCCATTTCATCCCATCGTCGCAACATCTCACAAAAGGAGTTGTGAGATAAATGAAGGCAGGTGGTGGACAGAAGAAAGGCCTTGATGGATCAGGTGAAGTGCCATGTTGCAGTCAATGGTCACTAGCTTGATGCCTCTGAGGAACCCACAGAAACTCAGCCTTTGCCAATGTGTTGCCCTCCAGATGTTCTTGGAACTACCAGCAGCTCCCAGCCAGAGAGCACAAAGAACTCACTGACTCTTGTGGCATCTATTTTGCCCTTGGCAGTAAACAAGTACAGGTAAGGATGAGGGAGAGAAATTCATTTGGTTTACATTTTGCAAACCTATCTAATCCACACTTCCCTGACCAACAAATGGACCAAGATGTGGCAATCCTTCAAAATCTGCACTCAATTTTGCCACAAAATTCTCCATCCCCACAAATGTGTGCAAAAATGGAGACAACGTCTACCAAAATCCATATATTACTGAATTCAATGTGCAACAATGCATTATTATATATGGGGAAATTGCCTGCAAAGATGCTTTCATTGTTCAAAACTGGTGCATATATTAGGAAATATGCACACTTATGGATTTCCATGTGGACTTTTAAAAAAGATTCACAAATGGATGTGGAAAGGGGGGGGGGACTGTACTAAAGAAACTCAGTAAGTGAGATGAACTGAAATGAATAGATCTGTCCATCTGTAGCTAGGGGTGCCACATGTCTAGTCAGGCAGAGTCATTTACCTGTTTTTAGTGAATATAACATCTGGACATGTGAGACTGGAGTTCATGCCCCAGCTGAGTCAGAGACCCATGAACTGGTCTGGAGGCAAGACAATAGACCACTCACCTTGTCCACGTTGGGGAGTGAGGATTACAGCTCAGTGTGGCTCACTGCTGGGCTGGGCCTGCCTTTCATGCCCAATATGGCCAGTAGAAGGCAACACTTCCTCCTCTGTCCAACAGCTCAGTCAGACTATATGTTCCCTCTTCAGTGTTCCAGGTGGGAAACTGGAAGAACTGCCCCTGTCTTCAAAGTGTCACTGCAATTTTGAATGGAAAAATAAAGCAAACAACCCTGTAAATTACATTCCACACTGGAAGTGATATGTAAAAGCAGTAATCACAGTAGCAAACAAACATTATCAAGGTAGGAAACAACTATCCTATTATGCCCAAGATTCATTCTCCACCAGCTTTGTCCTCCTGACTCTAACTGCAGGGATGTTTCATGGGTCTCAACCTACGGTGTAAAATTCTGCCAGTCACCCAATCACATACAGTGACTTTGGATTCCATCCTGAAGACCGTGAAGGAAAAACCCTGCTCAGGGAAATTTCTAGCACAGGATACATGGAATAGGAAGCCGGAGGGGGATGCATTTATATATACAGTGGTACCTTAGTTACATACGCTTCAGGTTACACACTCCGCTAACCCAGAAATAGTGCTTCAGGTTAAGAACTTTGCTTCAGGATAAGAACAGAAATCGTGCTCCGGCGGTATGGCAGCAGCAGGAGGCCCCATTAGCTAGCTAAAGTGGTGCTTCAGGTTAAGAACAGTTTCAGGTTAAGTACGGACCTCCGGAACGAATTAAGTACTTAACCTGAGGTACTACTGTACTTTGCATCTAATACCCTTTCATAATGAAGAGCTGTTTTCTGCTTTGTGAGTGTTGCAACGCACCTCTGCTGCACACAGTGCATGAATCAATGTGCTTGCTTGAGGATTAGGAGTTATTCCATTTTCATACGCCGTGACAATTTCTTTTAAAAAAAAGCAAAAGAAAAAAAAAAACGCTACCTTGACTAATTTCCTTCTTGTAACTTTCACTTGAATAATTCCCTGCCTGTGTTCCCACCAGTAAGTGTACAGAACTGACAACTGCAAAAGTATTGATCAGCTGCTGAGTCACTGCTGTGCATGTGCAAGCATTTGGAACGCAAAGTTGGGGGTTGGGGGGAGGATAAGATCTCCAAAGAAACAATCTGTTTAAGTAGTAAAAGGAAACGAACAGAGAAAAGGCTCCTAGCGTCCGCGTTCAATGCAATTCCTGCTAGTTCCATAAGCCCGCCTTCATCGATCCCTCCAAGGTGCACAAATGTAAAAACTATTAAGCGGTATCTACAACTCACAAGAACCTTGAAAGATTCATTCAGTACAAAGTCAGTTTCAGTTTTGCTAGGCTTCCTTCACCTTTCTGCTTTGTGTACTAGAAACAAACAAAACTCCCAAGACATTAGATTCATATGTGACCAATTTCTGTATGTCAGCTAGCAATGGACAAACCTGTCATTGCTGGTTTCACTCTCTGTTTCTCTCATTTTAGCATCGGCTCTTCACATTTCTGGAATCAGTCTGAGGTTAGTTGGTGTCTCCCCTCCTCCCTGAGCCCTGATGAAAATTTGTCAGTATTGTTTGTAGGGTTTGCAGGAGCCAAGGACCCCCTAAAATTCCTGAGTGCCAGGTTCTCCCCATAATTTCTGAAATATCTAAAAGTATAGGTTTGGGATATTTGTTGAGCCACAGAAGTCCATGAACCAGAACTTCTTGGCAGGTAGGACTTAATATGACCAGGGTTCCTACTTAATATTTTTTTAAAAAAGAACTGGACCCTGTCCCTCTGTCTTTTGACAATAGCATGATTTGAAGATGTTAGCAGATGGTGATGCTTCTCTGCATGCCTGCTGATTTCTGAAGGCCCAATTGCCATAAAGAGAGAGCAGGCAGAAGGTCCGCTGTAGCACCAACAGCTTCCAAATCGCTGCTTTGGCCCAGATTTTGTGCCATATTGCCATGGCTTGCCATTTGCTGCTCTGCAAGGCACTGAAAATGCCTTGATTGTGCTATATGTTCGTTCTGTATTCTCTGCTGTCTCTCTGTATGCACAATTCAAAACCGCATTCAAAAAAACATGGTAAAGTCGTGAAGTAACTCACCCCGCACCAGCAAATAAACAAGGAATCGAACAAGCAAACACTTTACCATGTGTTTTTTTTAATGCAGTTTTGAATTGTGTGCTATAGTGAATACTGCATTTACCCCCTTTCTGTACAATTGCATCTCTCTGTACTCAGCATCTGGCATTAGGAGGAATGAGGCCCAGGTGAGGTTGCCAGGTTTTGAACCAGCCCCTGTAGCTGCACCTTGAACCACCATATGATCTGCAGCAAATTAGCAGGACTGGCTTTGTGGGATGAAAAACTTAACTCCCCACCCCTGCCCAACCCAGGTCACGCCAATTTTGGAGCTTTTTTTTTTTATTGACCAGCTTCAAACTTTAGTCCCATATCTAATAATGAATAAGGCTACAATCCTAACTCCCACCGGGGCAGAACTTTGAATGAGTTCTAGCTCATCTTCAAGCTTATTCTCTTCCTTGTTTTTTTTTTTTTTAAAAAACACTTTAGACTCTTTGTGCCTTGGCGAAGTAAACAATTCACATTCCACATTGTATGTGTGTTTGAATAAGAACATAAAAAAGAGAGAAAAAGGAAAGCAGGAAAAATAGAAAGAGAAAATAAAGAAGTTCAGAAATGAAAGAACTTCTGATTCTTTGTCAGGCTCTCATTCACCTCAGCTACTCCGGCATAACACCTTACAAAGCCACTTTATATAAACAAACATTATCTTCCATTCTCAAATTCAAATGTCATTATTTCTTTTTACTTTTTCACACACACAAAAAGTATACGAGAGATTTCCTGACATTGTGTCTGTGTGTTGTGATGTATTCTCAGCTTTCTGTTATGCCAGATTCATCTACTGAGTCCTGCTAGTGGAAGCCAGCACAAATGAATGCCAATCCAGTGCTCCCGATGCAGCGTCCGTACCATGCCAGGTTTCCTGTTGCCTTGCCTCTTCCCCTCTCAGTTCCTGGCAGCAATGCCTGTTGCTGGTAAGGCAGGGGAGCAGCACAGACCCACTGGATCTGCCTCACCGGCTGCTCCTGTGGGTAAGCAATGCCTGATCCCATCTCAGAAGCCAAAGGAGTAGCTGAATTAGATTCATTTAGGCCACATGCCAAGTTCCATGCACCCATCTCAGGACTAGTAGAAGCAGAATGAATAGAACAGTGAAACAGAAGAACCTAGGAACATGTTTTATGTTGACTGGGTCCAACCATCCAGCCTAGTATTGTGACATTGACTGACAGTGGCTCTGCAGCATTTCTGACAGGGGTCTCTCCTAGTCTTGGAGACGCCGGGATTGAACCTGGGAGCTTCTGCATGCTGAACACATCCTCTACCACCGAGCAAACACTATGGTCCTTCTGAAGTTATGACCTTCCCTCCAAAAAAAACGTTTTTCTGGCATGGAGATAAAGGGAAGGGAAACAGGCTGGTCATTCCCATAGTCAGGATTAGGTAGTGCACCTCAGAGGGGCAGATTCTGGTGCTTCGTTAAAGCACAGTAAACTGCTAGTTATCTAGTTGGTGGCTATGTTTCACTTCCATGCGATGTGCCTTTTGGGTTTTTGAACTGCCTCGGGTGCCCAAAGATGTTGGTCAACTCCTGGCATCACCTCCCCAATTCTTCCACTCCAGGCTACTATTAAAGCTGTGGGAGCAGAGCCAATCAGTTAACAAACAAGCAAATGGCAACTGCGTGAGGCAAATTTGAGAAATGTTCTCATGGAAGGACCGAGCATTTTACATAGATGTAGGTAAATAAAAAGAATTAGTTTAGTGCCAGCAGGCAATGTACCTTGGAAATGGGAACACAATTAGTGAAGCATTAAATGTCACGAACTCCACAACGCCATGTGTGTTTATCTGACACGCCGGATTTTTAAAAAGATATATTTTTGCCTTCTGTAGACTTTCCCCAAAAGCACAATAGCAAGTTTCACATTGTATTACATGGTGCATCTGTTGACGCTTCTCAGTCAAGACTTCCAAGCACACAATATCCTTTTGACTCAAAAGCGGTGCATAATTTGATTCTTTCATTTCGGTTTCCTGCTTGCGTTTTTATGGAACATGCTGGGCAGCTTTGCTTTGTAATGCTAAGCGAAGTGGCAGTAGGATGGGCAAATACCCCCTTCAAATATGAAAAGGCTCAACTTTCAGCTGGTGTTTTTCCTTCCCAACTGCAGTTGCTCATCAATGATGGGAATTTGGAAGCGGGGATTTTCATTTAAGGGGGCAACGCCATAGCTTTGGGTTCAGCAGGGAGAGCGAGGCAAGCCTCTGGGTCTCTTCCCAGCCTGGTTCAAGAAGAGCCTGGGCCCTGCACTGTTGTTCTGTTACAACCATCACCTCCAGCCAAGGGAGGAGCGATAGTCTGCCACTTTTAGCCTGCCTCCTGGAAGCATCTCCAGCTGGCAGAAGTCGCTTGCTCTGTGGGACAGAGCCTCTATGCTAGCTTTGCAGCAGGTGAGTCGCTGTTGCTCTCAGGGAGGCAGATGGGCAAGGGGTCGGGGAAGTTGGCCAGAAACAAACATACTGGAAGAATTCTCAGATTGGCTCCACCAGTGTGTTTTGCACCGGGCCAATCTGCCCATTCGTCTTTCCTGGTAAGAAGCAGTGACCCTTCTGCCAGGAAGCTAGCCCACACTCAGCAAACTGCTCCTGCCAGCCAGTAGTTTCTGTGGCAACCAGCCACACAAAGGGATATTTGCTCTTCAGTACAGGGTGACCAGATGCAAAAGGGGATGGAGATCCTGTGCCTGAAATAGTCGCGTTGAGGATGTAGTTTGCATAGCAAAGCTACAGGGAGAGCAGGATGCACAGGATTCTGGAGAGGCGCCATAGGATGTGGTAGAGTCTATGCTTTGTATGCAAAAAGGTTCAGCCCCTTGGCTAGATGGGAAAATATTAGTTTGGTCTGGTATATGGTAGATCTTAGAAGAATTGTATCCCTCGTTGCTGTTGTTTTTCCACATCTTTCACCTGCAAATGATAAAGAGAATGGATAAAAAGTGGTGGTAAAATGTGAGGGGTTTTTTAAACTTTGAAGATAAAACCTTGAAACTTATACAGCAGGAAGGTGGTCTAAGTAGGGATGGGTGAACCTTGTGGATTTTGGTTTCTCATTGTCTCCTACTTAAATTCATCTCTCCACATTTCTGCAGCCATCTGTGGTTTTTTAAAAATAAAAAATCAGCGCTTTGATGCAGAGTTGTGTGCATCAATTTGTGTGTGTGCAGCTTTTGCTAATGTACACATTTTTGCAGCAGGTTCCCCCAATAGAATACATTTTTTTACATCATTTCATAAAGGTTCACATTTTTGTACACTTCTAACCTAGTCACGTGCATTTTTGTACATATTACCTGGCTAGAGAACTGCACCGCGAAATTCGTAGAAGTGCGATTTTTTGAAGGACGGCTTTGTTTCAGTTTCCATGTTGATTCACAAAGTGCAAATTATGCGGACTTGCCTATGAGTGCAAACTAAACCAAATTTCTTCCCATCCTTAGGACGGTCGCATCAAGTAGCCTCTTGTGACATAGTAATAATTACTATGCTGATGTGACACGCTTTACAAATGCTAGTCAGTATGATTACTGCCACGGTTGTTATTCATGTAAATTAAGTTTGTTTGTTTGAAATAAAGTTTATTTGATTAATTCCACTTTGAGAGGTCCAAAGAGTCCCTCTCCACCTTTTTTATCAGTTGGGGAGGCCCATTGCAGTGAAGCCTGACATTCTCTCCCACAACTGCGCTGCACAGCGAGACCCAAGGTTGGAATGGCAGAGGTTGTTGGAGGTCAGGAATGTAATGAATTGGCACAGATGGTTGAGGAGTCCCTCATCCGGAACGCAAAGTGGCTGGTCAGGGACTGGCCTGGAGAGCCTTGGCAGCCCTGCGAGACATGGGATGCTCCCAGGGTCTGTTCAAGTGTGACCGCCACTTAAGATTAAGAAGCAGTGTTGGCAGAGAGATCTGAACAGGCTTCCTGGACTGGAAGGACAGGGACCGCAGAGACGAGCAGAGGAAAAGTGGGGGTGGATAGAACAGGAGAAAATATAGTTGGATGTGTCAGGGTGGAATGAAGGCTGCAGTCCTCGTGGGAATGAGCAGAATTCAAAGGGGCTGTCTTCCAAGGAAAAGGGCTTTGGAACAGCTATGAGTCTTTTCTTTGCTTTTCCTAAAGCAAAGTCTTCTCTGCACAGATGATCTCAGGATTTAAGTGTGTCAAACACAGAAAAATATATGCCTTTCTTTCCCTTTTGCCTTAACTTCACCCATAGTACAGTCGTATCTCAGAAATTGAACGCCTTATGATTCGAAAGTTTTGGCTCCTGAATGCCGCAAACTCAGAAGTAAATGTTCCAGTTTGCGAATGTTCTTTGGAGCCTGAACGTTGGAAATTCCTGCAGCCTTGGTTTCCGGACATTTTGGAAGTCGAACGGACTTCCAGAAAGGATTCCGTTCAACTTCTGAGGTATGACTGTAGTAGTCAGCAAGCAAGCACTGAGACAAGAACTGTGCATTCATCCATGACTGCAGTCAGTAAATTGTTGCAATGGAAGAATCCTTCCTCTTCTGAACCTGGCCTTAGCCTTGCCCATGCTCTGCTTTTCACTGGGGGGGGGGGGAATTGACTCCTTGGCCAAATGCAGAATTTTCAGTAGTATTGAGCCAGGGGAGGGTTTGGGAAGCAGAGGACTGCAGCTCAGTGGTCAAGGACCTGCTTTGCCTGCAGAAGGTTCCACCCACAGCTTCTCCAGGTAAGACTGGGAGACAACCTTGGCTGAAAGCCCTGGAAGCTGCTGTCCTTCAGTGCATGTAATACGGAGTGGCATGCACCAATGGTCCCACTTGGGACAAGGCAGCACCGTATGTTCCTAAGTCAGCAAGGCCATTGGCCAAACACTTGCCCATGTGCTGTTCACGAGGCAGAAACAGTGGCCAGCTTTAAACACCTCCTAAACATGTATCTTTATAAGATGCACTGATAAAGTTAATCACATTGTTTCCTGCTTTATTATTTATTGATATTTAATTGAACCTTTGTGTTGATGGATTTCCTGTTTTTACTGATGTATTTCTGTGTTTTTATTTTGGTTTTAAATGTTGTACAGTGGTACCTTGGGTTACATATGCTTCAGGTTACATACGCTTCAGGTTACAGACTCCGCTAACCCAGAAATAGTACCTTGGGTTAAGAACTTTGCTTCGGGTTTGGGAACAGAAATCGTGCTCCGGTGCTGCGGTGGCAGCAGGAGGCCCTATTAGCTAAAGTGGTGCCTCAGATTAAGAACAGTTTCAGGTTAAGAACGGACCTCCGGAATGAATTAAGTTCTTAACCCGAGGTACCACTGTATATGCACTTTTCTTTTCCTAATTATCTTACTGCATTTTATGTAAACTGCTTAGGTATTTTGGATATTAAGCGGTATATAAATATTATCGATGAGGATGATATGGGAAAAGCTTAAGGGAAGTGAGAAGTTTTAAAATGGAGGATTTGCACTAAAAAAAGAGTGACACCCACAGTTGTTGTTTTTTGCGATGACACCAGGGAACCTCCGCTCTTTTGCCCCAAAGGGCAGTGCTGGAAGTTTCACAGGAACTAAATTGAGGGTTTCGGTTTGCAGGAATACCCCACAGTTTGGTAAGATTAATCAAATCCTTTTTTAAAAGACGCATTTGTATGTGTGCATGTTCAGACCTCAGGGAAATGTCAAATGGAAGGCGGAAGGGTGTGGGTACATCATTGGCAAGAGCAACAGGATTTTAGCAGCTCATTGTGACATAGTAACGGGGGGGGGGGAGAATCTTGGAACCACCACCAACCTTGCATAGCGCAGCATGAGAAATGACGAGACGGAGGGCCCCAGGGAGGGGAAGGGAGGAAATAAGTGACAAGAAGAACAGATCCATGGGAGAAATGGATGAAAATGATTATTTCCTCAAAGTTGCTCAATTGTCAAGAGTCAATATTGCATATTTTTACACACACACACAAACACACACACACACACAGAGAGAGAGAGAGAGAGAGAGAGAGAGATATGAGGGAGAGCATAGGCGCCAACTCCTACAGGCTGTGGGGGCTTCAGCCCCCACAATAAACTATTTGAGGGGGCCAGGCCCTCACAAAGTTGATAGGCATTCCCACTCAAATGGTATGTGTGCACTGCATCATGTTATCAATCATGTGGGGCAGGGCTTACCTGGGCCCCCACAATATTCAGGTTGGCACCCTTGAGGGAGAGGAGGGGTGAGAGGGAAGGATAACAGTGTATAATTCCTCCACCCAAAATCCTCACTCCTGACAATCCTTGCTTCCTCACAAGGTCCCTGTTCAAGGCTGTCTGGACCCCTGAATGGGAACACCCCTCTTCTGGTTTGAAGATACACCACAACATTGTCAAAACTGTTTGACAGCGGAACAGATTCCCTCAGAAGGTGGTCACTCTCCTTCATTGGAGGTTTTTAAATAGAGGTTGTACGGTCATCTGTCAGAGATCCTTTAATTCCTCCGATTCCTCCATTGCAGGATTTGGACTTGATGACCCCCAGGGTCCCTTCCAATGCTACAATTCTATGATTGTTTCACAGCTGTTGTGTATGCAGCACTGCTGTCTCATTCAGTGTTCCATGGGCCCATTACAGAAAGCCATGGCTGTTGAATGGGCTGCATCCTGCTGCCCTCCCAATGTAGATGCAGACTTTTTTACATAGCCCCCATCCTTGCAACAGGCTCTCACCCCATCTCCTCCGCTGAAAGTTCCTTCCTTACTCTCCCTCTAGGTCTCTCTTAGGGCTGCTTCTGATATTACTTTGTTAAAGGTCACATACATTCACAGTCACTCAGTAACAATAATTAAATTATCTCCATAGACCCCAGAGGAACCAAGCAGAGGAAGTAATAGGATGGGAGGTGGGGGGGGGAGTGAGTAGCTATAATTGGCATCTGATAAAAAGTAAGTACCTGCGTTACCAAAGCTCAGATCATGTAAGACCATGTAAAATGGCAAAATGCATGGCTGAGCTGCCTGCAAGATGTTTTGCTTCTAAGCTAGGAGACTCTCACTTAAGGGCACTTCCAGGCTCTGGCTGTTTTGAGGGAGGGATCCAAGGGCACACGGAACTTTAGGTTTGCACAATGAAAATGGATTAAAGGTCCCTGTTCCCTGAGCACAACAAATCCACGTAGAAAATACAGTGACTTTTTGCAGTTTTTGCTGAGTGAGGTATCCCTGTCATTCCCACTGTATCCAGTGGCTTACACATAAGGATGTGAGGTTCCCCTCCCTCCTTAACCACCCTGCCACAATGGCCAAATGTCCCAATTAGCAAACTGCCTCTCCCACTACTGCTGGCTAAGAAAATGCAGAGCATCTCCGCAAATATGGCCATCATCCTTAGGTTCTGGATATGTTTGGATTAGACAGGGAATGGGGAACCTGTGGCTCTGGATTAAATGTATTCATAGGGGATTGCTGTCTCCTTGGCTAGTAATAGCTAAAGTAAATAGAACTTCCATGTTTAGAAGCAGTGTACGCCTGAACACGAAAATGCTCAGGGTAAACCACAAGGGACAGTTGTGGATTTCCTCCCCTGCTTGCAAGCTTTCCAGAAGCACCAGGCAGACTCCTTTGAAATAGAATGGCGGTGGGCTAGAAGAATGGATCTTTGGTCAAAAACATGGAGCAGCAGTCAAAAAAAGTTTTTAAAAGGTTATCTGGTTTAGAAATAGGTAAAACAAAAGAGTCAAATATTTGGGAATCTGGTTGACAGCAAGTAACCTCAACCTTTTTCTTTTCTTTTTTTTTGGAAAATAATTATATTAAATTGTGGAAGGAGGGTAAGCAAGACTTGGAGACATGGAGGAGGATGAAACTTTCCCTGCTAGGTGAAAGTACGCCCTAGCTTGCTGTTTTTATTCCAATCAATTCTGATTGTAAATAATGCAATCTGCTTCAAAGAATGGAAAAAAAGATATTTCTAAATATATATGGCAGATGAAAAAGCCAAGGAGTAAATATAAAATTTTGATAGATACAAAAGGAAGAGGGGGCTTTGCCCTGCCAGACTTGCAATTGTACTATGAGGCAGCTTGTTTGTGTTGGTTAAAGAAAGGGATTGTATTGGATAATGCAGATGCTTTAGACTTGGAAGGCCATGACTTAAAATCTGGCTGGCATGCATGCTTTTGGTATGGGAAAGCAAAAATTTATAAGAGTTTTATGAACCACATTCTCAGGAAAAATTTGTATGAATCTGGGAGAAATATAAAAATCTGCTAGAAAGAAAAACACTTTTATGGGTATCCCCCACTGAAGTTATTACAATTAAGAGAGTTAATGTGGACAGACAACAGGCGACTTATAGGGGAAATTCTGGGCTTTTCAGGGGGCGAACCCAGACTGAAGCCTATGGAGAACCTAAGAAGCCAAGTTACGGATTGGTTGCAATACCACCAGATATATGATATGTTTAAGGCGGACAAAAAGGGGTGTGTGTGTGTGTGGACCAAAGCTCACAATCTGAAAAAGAACTGTTACAAAATAAGGATAAACTTCTGTCTAAAATGTATAATTTCTTATTAGAATGGAAAACAAAAGACGAGCTAGTTAAAGCATCAATAATACACTGGGCAATAGATATAGGTCACAATATAGACCAGGCACCCCCAACCTGTGGCCCTCCAGATGTTTTGGCCTACAACTCCCATGATCCCTAGCTAACAGGACCAGTGGTCAGGGATGATGGGAATTGTAGTCCAAAACATCTGGAGGGCTGAAGGTTGGGGATGCCTGATATAGACCTAAACCTCCAGAAGAAACTTTGGGAAAGTGATTTGAAATTTACTGTTTGTTATTCTCTGAAAGAGAACTATTTGAAAATGATTCATAGATGGTATTTAATTCCAAGTAGGTTGGCTAAGATGTATAAAGCAGAATCAGATACGTGTCGGAAATGCAAAGAAATGGGAGGAACTTTTTTCACATGTGGTGGACATGTAGAAAGGTGAAAGTATATTGGGAAATAATTTATAATGAGTTGGAAAAAAATGTTTACATTTACCTTTCCCAAAAGACCAGAGTCCGTTTTGTTGGGAATACCCCAGACAGAAATCCCCAGGTGCCAGAAAAGTTTATTTATGTATGCAAAAACAGCGGACCGTGTTCTGTTAGCCCCAAAATGGAAAGTGAGCGAGGTCCCACGTAAAAAGGACTGGCAACTTAAGATGCTAGAATATGCAGAACTTGCAGGTTTAACATACAGAGTACGAGAGCAAGAGGAACATATATTTAAAAAAGAGTGGAAAATATTTATTGAATATATGGAAAATAATTGTACACAGCTGAAAACGCTGGCAGCATTAAGATAAATTCAACAGAGTAAACAATATTTGATTGTTGTAAAAGTGGAAAATTGATTTGAATGGTTATAGTAAAATATGCAGGAAAGTATGATATGTAATATGAACCATGGAAGGAGAAGAAGGGAAGTCACTGGGTATTTTAAAGCTTGTAAAGTGTTTAATTTGAAATGTAGAAAAACGAAAACTCAATACAAATCATATACGTATAAAATAAAATAAAAATAAAAATGGATCTTCGGTCCAATCCATCTGAGCTGTTTTTAGCCCTTGTGCTAGGGTACTGCAAGGAGGAATTCAACTATCACAGCAGATTTCTCAATATTTAGAAACTCATGCAATAAGTATCCAGAAGGATTACTTGCTCACAGTCACCATTTGGAGCCTTTCCATCACAGCCTGTTTAGAAGAAACCCTTCCACCTCCAGGCACTGAAAGAACACATGAAAGTGCTCGCGGAGCCATGAGGACTAGCCGCATACCACCAGCCACACATTCAGATCAAACCAAAGGGACTTTATATGAGTACTGATTCCTGGATAGCTCAGTTGGTTAGAGTGGGTGCTGATAACACCAAGTTTGTAGGATATGGGGCAGTTGCAGGGGGTTGGACTAGGCCAGGGGTAGGCAACCTAAGGCCTGGGGGCCGGATGTGGCCCAATCGCCTTCTCAATCCGGCCCGTGGACAGTTCAGGAATCAGCATGTTTTTACATGAGTAGAATGTGTCCTTTTATTTAAAATGCATCTCTGGGTTATTTGTGGGGCCTAGGAATTCATTCGTGTGTTTTTTTTCAAAATATAGTCCAGCCCCACACATGGTCTGAAGGACGGTGGACTGGCTTCCTGCTGAAAAAGGTTGCTGACCCCTGGACTAGGCAATCCTTAGGGTCCCTTCCAACTCCACCATTCTATGATTCTATGTGCGCAGCGCTCTTTCATGTCTGTGGGGGGGGGGGGTTTGACCCTGTGCCAGTCAGGGGCCACATCCCACATCCCATGAAGGAGTTTTATGCATGTAACCCTCCCTATGTGCTCCCTTCTAGCCTGCATGCTTTTTTCTTCTTCAATGCATGGAGGGGGTCATCTGAGTCTTCCAGTAGGGCTTGACTGAGCTGTCTTGCAGAGGCCTGTGAGCTAGGCAGAATGTGTCTGCCTTGGCATTGGAGAATGACCCTGAGGAGGAGGGGTCAAAGAGCATTTAAAAATAGGAGGCCAGGGCTGACGGAGGCAGCAGGCCTATAGAACAACTAGGGCCCAGGAAAGCCCTGGTGTTGAGTTCATGGAATCTCTAGTTTCGATGGATCTCAGGTACCAGAGTTGGAAGAGACCTCTGACTAAGAAAGGGGCAGGGAAAAATGTATGGCCTTATAGATGGCCAAGGATGATGGGAGTTGTAGTCCATCAACATCTGGAGGATCATTTCTCATCTCAGACTTTGGAGTGCTGCTGTTTGTTAAAACAGACAGTCCTGGGGTTAGTTTGACTCTGTGTTTATGGCAGCTTCATACCTTCGTAGAATAACTAGTCCCTACCCCAGATGATAAAAAATAATCAGTGTAAACAGGATTAGGAGATGAAGAACAGAAGCATTTTTTCTCAGCGACATGGCAAAATGCATCAATTTCTAGAATCAGAATGTCTACGGCTTCTGGAACAGCGTCGATGATGTAACACATATATTTTGTTATGTTTTAATTTTGCTTCTTCCTTTCAGTTTAAGAGTAGTGGAATTAAAAAGGGAAAGGAAAGCGAATTCTTGTTTAGCTTTCTTAGGTCTGTTTTCAAGGGGGCAAAAGTATTTTGGGAGGGGGTGGATGTCACACAATGCCACTCACAATCCCCAGAATTGCTTCTCCCTCACTCCAGACATTTTGGTGATGCTGAGAAATGTCAGCGGCTCCAGAAATGTCACCCTAATCTCATCCTGCTCTACCAGCTAATTTATCACATACTGACTCTTGTCATGTAGGATTTCGTGTTAGAGTTAAGCCTGGCATGGGTTTTCTTTTTTTCTTTTTTCTGTGGGTAGGCAGTGGGGGGGGGGGAGAAATAGCAAAAAGTAGTGGTGTTTCCAGAGAGGGAAGATGTGAACCACAGTTCTTCATTTTTACACAAAACATAATGCGTTTTAACAAGAACAGCAACTTGGAGCTCATGATGAATGCAGAGGTTCCCACCCCCCAGCACAGTGTGTTCATCCATCCTTTGCACTGGTCAAAAGGATTCGTAAGATGGAACGAAATGTCACAGCAAACGTAGCGTCACCACCCAGCACAGCTGCCTCACTGTGTCTCATTCTCCTGATCTCTCAGGTAGGTAGGGATTGAGGGACCTGCTTATCTCAGATTTCTCCAGTCTTAAATTCAGCCCTCCACATTTCTGCAGCAATTTGTGAATTTCAGTTGTGGGAAAGAGGGAGAAGTAGAGGAACCAAAAGCAAATGGGAAGAAGTTGCCGGGTAGTCTAACATTGTGTGGAACAAGATTCTCTCTGCCCTTCTGGCCCAGCAGACAGGGACTTTCCGTGGTAGGCTGCCTTGCTGACTGATGTCCTCTTCAAAGCTGTGCTCCTTTTTCTCCCCTCTCCCCCCCACAGGGCTCTTTTAGTCAGTAATTACAGCTGAAGTGGACAATTTGTCTTTTTTGTTTTTAGGCCTGATGCGCTGCCAATGATCATGACATTGCAGACACATGGAAACCTGTGGCAAATGCAATGAAGACTCACATAGGCTGAAGGTTGCTGTTCAAGTACTCTGACAGCGAGTGCACGCTGTACATCTGTGTATCTGTGCGTGTACTATATGTAAGCAGAGCCTCTCTCTATACGACTAAGTGCATTTGTATGTTTCTTTCCAGGACTGATTTCTGCGTGCCCACAGAAAATGCATTCATTTTCTCTGCATGCTTCCAGGTGAGATGACAAACTGTAATATCACCTTATGCTCCAAGTAAGCAGGAGAACCTTTTTTTAAAAAAAATATATTTTCCAACAGAAAAGGAGAAGGGGAAACTCTTATTTTAATTCTTTTAAGTGGGAGGAAGTTAGCTACCAAAGAAACTTTGGAGAAACATCAGTGCTCTGGCACATTTGCCATGGAACTAGCTCAGGGGTCAGCAAACCTTTTCAGCCGTGGGCTGGTCCACTGTCCCTCAGACCTTGTGGCGGGCTGGACTATATTTTTTTTTTGGGGGGGGGTGAATTAATTCCTATGCCCCACAAATAACCCAGAGATGCATTTTAAATAAAAGGACACATTCTACTCATGTAAAAACACACTGATTCCTGGACCGTCCACGGGCCACATTTAGAAGGCAATTGGGCTGGATCTGGCCCCTGGGCCTTAGTTTGCCTACCCATGAACTAGCTGGATAGAAAGAGTCCTGCATACAGACAACTGCTGTGCACATAGCTTCCTTGTCCAGTCCACTAGTTGGCACGGTGGCATGCAAATCATAGAACCATAGAGTTAGAAGAGACTCCAAGGGTTGTCTAATCCAACCCTCTGCAACACAGGAATCTTTTTTCCCAGGTTAGTGAATCTAAATCAAGGTTGGGGAACAGAGTGCAGACGTTTCTGTACTCTGACTCTGATCAGCCCACTCAGTATTGCCAGTGGTCGGGGATGACCCACCTCATTTCGGTGATTGAAAGTTGATCTAAACTGTTACTAATATTGTGTTTCAATGATGTAACCCACTCTGAGACCTTAGTAACCCACTAAGAGACCCACTAAGAGACCCACTCTGAGACCTTAGACCTAATGAGGTTGTAGTCCAAATCTGGAGGGACACTGGTTTACCTGCTGATCAGCTGTTTGGAAAGAGGATGAGTCCTGGTCCCTGTTTTCTCTCTGGCAACCAGCTAATTGAGTGTACAATGTTACCTTGGCTCCCGAATGGCTTAGTTGTCGAATAAATTGGCTCCTGAACACCGCAAACCCAGAAGTAAGTGTTCCGGTTTGCGAATGTTTTTCGAAAGCCGAACGTCTGACACAGCTTCCATGGCTTCCAGTTGAGTGCAGGAAGCTCCTGCAGCCAATTGGAAGCTATGCCTTGGTTTTTGAACAGTTCTGAGAGTCGAATGGACTTCCGGAATGTATTAAGTTTGAGAGCTAAGGTACCACTGTACTCGTAATATCTGACCATGGCTACACACATGTAATCCTGGTTACGGCATGTGCATAATTTTGAGTCGGGGCCAAGAGATGCTCCATGAACAATGAACCAGATACTCTTTCCTTCCTTATGGTAGTGTTATAAAACAATGACACCAGGAAGGAGGAGAGGGCCATTGTGCAGGGGAGGGAAACCCCACTGTATCAAGACTTTCAGCCAAAGATAGACTCTCTCGTCCCTTTGCAAGCTACAACAGTTCTTCTTTGAGTGATTAAATCTGGAAATCCTCATACCTGCCTGCTCTCCAAGAGTTGCCTGGAGTTTGCCGTGGTGCGGGGTATGAACCCAGCTCTCTGCAGCTCTAAGGATAGTTTCTCAGGTGGCTCCCTCCCAAGAGGGTATAGATTTGCACATGCTTATTTACATGCATGGATGCAAATGCAGATGCGTTAATTATTATGATTTAAATAGAAATGCCAGTCATCTCACTGTGGCAGGGAACACTGTGAAGAAGTGACCTGTGTGCCTGCCCAGTTGGCTGCCCAGGAGCCAAGTACTGACGGGCAACTCGAGGGCCCTTTATCCTCTCCCTTCTTCTGCTTCCTTTATCCTTAAACCAGACTTGAATTGCTCCGCCCCCTTTAAATAGAGGACTGTCCTCTCTAAAATAGAGCACTTGGCCATGTTAACCACTTCACATTTCACAGTATAACAAACCTATGCTTGCCAACAAGAATGCAGTCTTCACAGCCATTTTGCTCCCATTAGATTTCTAGCACCAAGAAGCAAAATGCCTGGGGGAAAGCACTTTGGAGGGTGGAGAAGATGCCTCCTTTTGTGCACTTTAATTTGCCCCACCTTGCATCACAGCAGGGATGGGGAACCGATGACCTTCCAGATGTTGTTGGACTCCACTTCCCATCAGCCCCAGCCTGCATGTGCAATGGCCAGGGGCAGTGGGAGTCGTAGTCCAACCATATCTGGAGGACCACAGGCTCCCGCTCTGTGCATTATGGGAAATCAGCATGGCCTACATTGTTCCAAACACTAGAGTTGTGCGTCACTAGCAGTTATTTTGCCTCTGAGCCCTGGTTTAGGTGGAAAGAAGCCTCCACACCTCTTTAGTGGGCATCAGTCCACAAAGCAGAGCTGTGCGTTGAGACCTCATTTTTAGACCTGTGCTGTTTGCATGATGAGCTCTTATGGCATTGCTGTGCCCCACTGGGTTTTCATTAATCTGGAGAACAAGGAAATCCTTGCCCGGCTTGATCATCTTGTTTCCTCTTGCAAACAAACCTACAACAATGTGATGTGCTCTGGTGCGGTGAATGTGAAAGGGCCACTTTCTTGCAGTGGGGTGAGGAGAGGACCAGAAGGGCAGGGTTTCCTGTTGCTGCGGGGACTTGCCCAACCACTACAGCCACTCAGAGGCTTCCTTCCACATTAAGTCAATGTAGGGGGCAAACTTATGAACCAGGGCTCTGTTTCAATTTTCCACCAAGAGCCCCTGCCCTCGCCAATTCATCTGATAAGCCTTGCTGTATTTCAAGAAAGTGACAAGCCTTACAAAGACGGAGTTGCATCGACCACACAGATGTGACCTTGAAGGAAACGACTGCCAGCTAGCACAGGAACAAACAGAACTTGTGGGAACTGAGAAGCAACAGATGAATCCGCCAAAGGAAGGCAGGGGATGTGCTGGACGTACAGCAAAAAGCTGTGTGGGAGGAGTCACTTTTGAAGAGCGCCATTCTTCTGCTCCTACTCGCTCCTCGCGATCCACTGTGCCGTGCTAAATGGCATGGTTAGCACTTAGCAGGGATGCTGGGTGGATGCACAGCTGATGATAAAGCAAAAATATTGTAAATGAAAGATGGGCCGGAAGCAGTGGGATAGGCAGCTGGGTGGGGAACAGGGTAGCTTTGGCTGGGAGGGAAGAAATTCAAAGCGGCTGTCTTTCCCTTACGGGCAAATTTTATGTTTTATCTTCTTCCAACTCAACAAGGCGGCAGAGCAACAAATAAAACTATAATCTTCCGGTTAAGGATTTCTAAATGGAGTGGGGAACGGGGGGTGGGGGAAGCAATTCCTCCCCCTTGCTTCCTTGTCTGCGGAGTGCTGCTACCTCTATAGATCAAATGTTTGCCAGTCTCATTGGGCGACTGGATTTGTTATTCCTGTTATTATCTCACGAAGGCAAAGTCTCTGTTCCCTGCACCTGCATCCCCAAGGCTGTGATTAACTCACAGTTCTGGTGAAGCTGGGATTGAGATCTGTCATTGCTTCAATCCATTATGGCATGGCGCTTTTCACGGAGTGTGGCACCCATCAAAGTTTTAAAGCATAGGCCCTCTTTCTGTGCCTACTCATTCTCTCAGGACCTTTTCAGCACCAACTATGTATCTGATCAGTAAATGTGCAGAGACCTTTGTGTGCACCTCCTAGCATTTCTAGGCTGAGCAGAGAGATCTGTGATTTGGGGCGCAGAATATTAAGTACATTTTAGCTAGAGTGCCACCTACTCTATTTTTTAGTGCAGGTATGGAGAACCTGTGGCCCTCCAGACATTACTGATCTACAACTCCCATCATCCTTGGCCATTGACTATGCTTGTTGGAACAGATGGAAGTTATAGTTCAGTAACATCTGGAGAACCAAAAGTTTCCCACACCTGCCTTAGTGGGCCACTCTTGTCTTTCTGCTTAGCAATCATACTTCTCCAGCACTAAAAATGGTTGGTGCTTTGCTTGTTCTGGTCACTGGAATCTATCACATAGCGGATCATGGCATCTTCTGGTGGGTGATTGATATAATGTTTTCCATAGGATATGCAGAGAAACAGGCAGGGGAATGAATGACTTTCTGTTGGAGGGTCAATGAAAGGGAAGGCGAGAGGGCATTTTCTATCCTACAAACTAATTTCCAATGTTCAGGCTATGAGGCCTGTTGCTTATGTAGGCAAAAGAAAACCACCCGTATGCACAAGAGACGTGCATGTAGGTTTGTCATTCCTTCTTAGAAAAACGTGATTGTCCTTTCTCTTTTTTTTTTTTTTTGAGAAAAGTGTCAAGTATCCTGCTTAGACTTCAGATAGGATGCCTTTTTTCATGGGATGTGAGGCAGAGGGTGGGGCTGAGAGGAGGAGAGAGAGAGAGAGAGAGAGAGAGAGTGTGTTTTTGAGCAGGCAGTAGGGGTGGGTCACAGAGAGCAAAAAAGGTGGGGGTTGCTGCTCAGGTACCAGTGGAGAGAGCTTTCTCTTTGCTCATGCAGAGGGGGAAGGTGGGTCAGAGAGGGGCGCAGGTTGGAAACTGACTTGCTCTGGTGGAGAGCGGAAGAGTTTGCAGTGCATAGGCAGCGAAGAAGGGCGGCTGGCCTAAGAGCAAGACTGAAGGGGAAAAAAATCATAGAGTGCACTCAGTGCAGCTTCTGGAGTGCAGTGGAGCAGCTAAAACATGAGGGCACTTGCTCTGAAAACTCCTTCCTCTGGTGGTGGTGAATCGAGTGTAAACTGTGTGTGCCATTTGAAGTCATTTCTGCAGCAGGTAATGTAATTTTTAGCCCCCCAATCCTCGCCAAACTGCACTGTACAGTATTTTGCCCGACCTGTCCTTTATTTTGCCTGACCTGACCAAAGGTGGCAACCCTATACACATACTTAGGGAGACTTCTCCCTCCTTTTGTGGTTCAGTTCACACATGCTACAGCAGCACGGTACCCACCAAATAAAGCGACGTGGGTGGTGCTGTGGGTTAAACCACAGAACCTAGGACCTGCCGATCAGAAGGTCAGCGGTTTGAATCCCCGCGACGGGGTGAACTCCCATTGCTTGGTCCCTGCTCCTGACAACCTAGCAGTTTGAAAGCACATCAAAGTGCAAGTAGATAAATAGGTACCGCTCCAGTGGGAAGGTAAACGGTGTTTCTGTGTGCTGCTCTGATTCACCAGAAGCGGCTTAGTCGTGCTGGCCACATGAAGTGAGATGAGCGCCACAACCCCAGAGTCAGTCACGACTGGACCTAATGGTCAGGGGTCCCTTTACCTTTACTTTACCCACCAAATAAAACTCCCCAGCCATGGCTTGGTTTTGTGGTAACGAGGGACATCAAGTGAGCATTCATCCTAGGTTGCTTCTGCTAAACTCTGGTCAAAGGAAGGAAATACAGGCTGGCCAGACAGACCAGCAGAAAGAAACTTCTCAGCAACAATAAGGCAGCACAGGCCATGATCCTGACCTCCTTCCTATGAAAGCTGCTAGGTCAGGCATCCTCATGAGCAACAGCGGGGGTTTCTCCTGTTGTTTTCCCCGGTCCAGATTCCCTTTACACTTTCCTAGTCCTATTGGCATAGAACAGTTAGGCTGCCATCCTGACCATGTCTATGCAGAAGCAATCCCTACTGAATTCAGTGAAGCTTACTCCCAGATACGTGGGGTTAGGATTATAACCTTATTCAGGAGGGGAAAGATCCCTGCACTCACAGCTACACATGAGAATGTCTCTCAGTTGAGCTCCATACCGTTCGGGAAATTATTTAATTGCTAAGCTATCCTCATAGCAAATGGCACTATCCAGCTTTAATTATGTGTACGGGTGAGCCGAATCCAATACCACTCTTTTAATTAAAAGAAGTTATTCAATCTTACAGAGCTGCCGGCCTAATATGTAAGGGTAACAATGGCAGGTTATTAAAAAGTATAGGAGGAGTAATACAAAACTAATGTGATCAAATCGGTGTCATGATTAGATCAGAATAACTATTGCTATTGATTAGATTACTAATATTCATGCCGCAACAAAAGATCAAATATAGTGAATCAAAATGGGTAATTTGTTGCTTTAGCCATTTCCTGCTTTCTCAAAATCAATTGCCGGCAGCACAAATACTAGTCACAGGCGTCTATTTTATACCTTCTCCTGTTTTTTTTAAAGGTTCTCTCTGGCTCACCTTCTTACAACTCTCACATTCAATCCTTTTCTCTACTGTATTCAGTGCTTTTTTTCTGGGTGGGAGACAGGGGTACGCATACCCCTAAACATTTTGTGAATCTAAGTTTGGCCTCATTGAGGGGCAGTATTTCAATATGAGTAGGAAAATGAGAGTACCCCGAAACATTTTTTAAAGAAAAAAAGCACTGGCTGTATTTAATGTATTTCTTTTATGCAGGGGTTGTGTGGCGGGGAGAGACTTTAGCCTTACAAGATAACAAATGGCACGCCCCTCTTTTCCCCCTCCCATGCTACGGCCAAAATTAAGGATACTCAACAGAAGATGTCGGGTTTTTCAAGGTGGAATTAGCTGTTGCGCTTGAATGGGCTGCCCCTGAAAATGGCAGCCTTGTGTCAGCTCCTTCTCCTCTCACCCATAATATTTCGGCCTACATCCATGTCACTGTACTCTCCGATTCACATGATTAGTTTCTGCCAGGGGGCAAGGGGAGGGAGGGAGGGAGGGAGAAAGAGAGAGAGAGAACCTCATGCAGCATGGTGACATCACACGGCTAACTATCTAAACGTTACAGGAAATACAAAGAAGCTGATACATGACTGCCATTTTCAAGTTCCTTTATTTGCAAGAGTTAGCAGCCATTTTGACATTTCTTTTCATGTTTTGTTGGAAACACCGGGTTATTTTATTTTACAAAAATGCATTGGTAGCTTCTTTCTTTGTTATATAGCTGCCCCATAACAAGAAAGCTCTGGGGAATTCACAAAACAACACAAAAATAATAATTAGAATTCAAAACAGTAAAAACTACAACAGCCATAATGAATTAATTAAAGTTGCAATCCTAAGGGTGTGGAAGGGGCAAGGTTAGAAGGTGAACTTGAGGGCCTGGAAACCAAGCCTTATGATAAACAGTTCAAGGAGCTAGATATGTTTAACCTGGAAAAAAGGAGACAGAGAGGAGATAGGATAGCCATCTTCAAATATCTCAAGGGCTGTCACAAGGAAGAAAGAACAAGTTTGTTTTCTCCTGCTCCAGAGGGTAGGACTCAAACAAATGGCTTCAAGTTATAAGAAAGGAGATTCTGATTAAATATCAGGAAGAACTTCCTGACAGTAAGAGGTGTTTGACAATGGAATGGACTCCCTCAGGAAGACATGGACTCTCCTTCCTGAGAGGTTTTTAAGCTGAGATTGGATGGCCCTTTGCATTGGATTCTTTAGTTGAGATTCCTGCACTGAAGGCCATTGGAATAGATGACTCCCATGGTCCCTTCCAGCTCTACAATGCTATGATTCTATGCGCACTGTGTCCTTTTGCTGACTGATTGCTGTAGAGGTAGGGTATGGAATGGAGAACCCTGGAAGAGGTCATCACAGACTGGCTGGTACCCTCAATAGGAGCACTCCATAAGGCAACATTTTGTTGCAGGCCCCTTTGCTATCATTCTGTTCCAGAATCATAAGCCTAGTTGATATATCTTAAGCAAAGGAACTACAAAAGTAATGCAATGCATCATTTTTAAACATATATAACCTCAGTACTCTTCTTGTAATTTAGTTTAAAACCATCCTGGATGGTTGACCTGAGGGGGTGGCGGGTGGGGAGACTCAATGAAGCACATCAATTATAAATTGAAAAGGCCTACCCTACTGCCATAGCGTGATTGTTCCCAGCCTAAAATTATTTTTTAAGATAAAGTTACGGCCGGGAATATATTAACCTTTAAAAGAGCCGTATTCAGATGTTATATAACTTTAAAAATTATCTAGAAGCTCAAAACTCGGGAAATTTGCAATTCACTTCTCCATCTGGGAGAGTAGGCCCTCAGGAAATGTCTGCAAGTCTTACACAATGAAAGTGCTTCACTTTGGAAATCTAAGACCGCTATGTCAACTTTGGGTGGAGCCACACATAGTACATGTTGCTCACCCAGGAAAACTGGTTGCAAACTCTTGTTTGAGGACCACCTACAAATTCAGAATTCCTGAGCATGAATTAATTGCCTCTTATCACAGTTTATGCCATCCTTACACTCACACAGCGAAGGTGATCTGAAATACAGTAGATTCCCCCTTCTCAGTACTTGTTTACTAAACAGGGAGCCATAGCTGTTTCATGCGCTTCCAAATGTGTCTCTCACACATGGCTGTTTACAGCACAGATGCTTCTTTTGTGGCGGGTCTTTGCGAACAGATGCCTCGCAACATTACTCAGCTTTCTCTTAGAAGTCATTCTGAAAGCTGCCCTATAACTCTTTGGATTTCTCAAAAAGTAGCAACAGCAGTCAAGTTTCATTATTGTTCAAGTGGGACCTCTTGAAATGAGCTCCACTTTCCCCAAACACGTTTTCCTGGTGCCTAGCAAATCAAACCACCACCCCTCTCTACAAAAAGCCATCTCTTCTTTCAGATTGGTTCGGCTTCCCTCCATGTGTTCAATGAACGTGCACAGGGTGATGAGCATCAAGCTGGCAAGCTCTGCCCTCTCTGCTATAGATTTGTTTGTTTGTTTATCACATGCATATCCCACTCCTCCAAGGAGCTCAAGAGGGAGCACACAGTTCTCTTCCTCTCCATTTTACCACCACAACAAAACTGCAAGGGAGATCAGGTTAAGAGACTGCGACTGGCCCAACCTCACCCAGTAAGCTTCACACTCTTTGGGCATGTTGGCAACAGCGGGGTTCTTGGTGTGTAGGGTGCAAAATTGCCAGCAAATATGGATGCAGCTGCATAATGCATTTCAGAGGAGTGGCTCAAGCATCCTCAAACAGTTCGTGTTAACACTGAAGCACCACAGCCCCGTCTCCTTTGCTGGCCCTGTATGTGGAAGAGGTTGCATTTCCTTTTCAAGGCATCCTTGATGTTAGGATTCTTTCCCGTGCTTGCAGTCATGGGATTGGTTTTATCACATGACGGTGTATGTTTTCATTCCACATTGTGGGAAGTGACGGAGACAGGATGTTTGTATTACGGTGTTCCGTGACGTAGGACGTTTGTTCCTTTGTTATTTCTCTTTGCTGTCTGATGCTGAAGAGGAAAGAGCTGAGTTACGATGCTCCGAGTGTATTATATGTAAATAATGTAGTTTAGCCAAAATGCTGTGCTACTGAGTCTGTTACATTGACTACCAATACTCTGCAGAATCCTGAAGTGTGCTGATGCATCTTGGTATCAGTTGCTGTGATGTTCGGGCTGGAGAAAGCTTTCGAAGCTCCCGAATGACTGACCAGGAGGGAGAGAACATGCCAGTCAGGTATGTGTCTCTGCCAGATTCCTACTCATGTGTAGGATGCTCCTGATACTCCCAGCCTCTGCTCCACATTTATATGGATGTCAGTATGGTTTTCAATTGACGCTGGGCATGTAGAAACAGACATGTCAGAGCAAGTCATGTTCTGACCAGGTCACATTATTCTACAATTTATTTATCTCTTTTAAAAAGTCCTCCCTCTGCCTCCGTTACATTTAAGTACCGTTGTACCTTGGTTTCTGAACAGAAAGCATTCTGGAAGTCCGTTCAACTTCTGAAACATTCTGATACCAACGTGCGGCTTCCAATTGACTGCAAGAGCGCCCTGCAGCCAATCGGAAGCCACGGAAGCCATTCCGGATGTCCAGCTTCCGAGGCAAAGTTCGCAAACCGGAACACCTACTTCCAGGTTTGCAGCATTTGGGTTCCAGGTTGTTCGTGAACTGAGCTGTTTGAAAACCAAGGTATGACTGTATACATTTTAAAATGATTTTTTTTCTTAAAATACACATTTCTAAGCAGACTTTAAAATTGCATTTAAAAAAAAAAAATAGTTGAGCACTGCATCAGAACATTCAGGAAGGGCAAAAATTATTCAGTGGATAATTTTCAGTCTGCACATTAGTGCAGGAGGTGCACATGCAGTCCGTTGGTACCAGAATGTGCAAAGATCCAATTCCTCAAGGATCCTCCTTACACACACAGGTATCATCAAGCTGGTTTGAGTTCATGAGCAAGTTGATGCTATACATGTTTTTATGCCACCTTGTAAGCATGGCTATTCCTTTTCAACTTATTCTAGAAACTCAGAGACATGGAGATATACTGTTATTACTCTTTGTTGTTGCTGTTCATAAGGCTTTATTGATTTTAATAAAAGGAAAAATAGGCACAAGGCACCCATCTAGAAATGGTCATCCTAAAAACTGCATCATCAGGCTGGTGTATATATATCTCGAAACATATAGCAACATAGTTCTATTGTTTCAATTTACTGGATTGCTAGGCACACTTATTTGGGAGTAAGTCCCATTGGTGCAATGGGAGCAGGCAATGAAGAATTTGTTTGAGAGATCTAGGGCACTGACTTCATTTATAGAGGTGATCAAATATAACACCATAAAGAGTCTGTATTTATATATCATTACAGTTAGAATTTCCAGGTCAGGAGCATCCCAGACCCTGAGATTCCCAGGCCCAAGCCAGAGGATTAGGAGAGGCCCCTGGTGAAGGCACAGGGTGGGTTCCAGTGACTTCACAAAGCATGACACATTAAGCATTAACTGCAGCTGCTGAGAGCATGTTGTTCAAATAAAAAACACAACGCCTAACAAATAAACAAACATGACACTGGTTTGGTAATTAAGATACAAGCTTTAGCTAAAGAGGGTGTTCTCAGCTTGAGCTCAAGTGGGGGGACCATTATTTCACTGTGCTTCCTCCCACCAATGAACCATGGAGATGGAAGTTAATTGGGAGAGGGGAGGAGGACAGAGACTCCATAGAGCCTATGCAGTGGTTTGCAGCTGGCTCCTGCCAGGCTGAAGCTTGCAAACTGCATGCACAGTCTTCTTATTTTCTTTTTCTTTTTAAGGCACTCTCATCCATTTGGAGGGGCCCCTCCCATGCTACTTGGAGGGTGCCAGACAAACCTGGAGACTTCAGGTCCGGCCTAGAGATCTGGCAACCGTAGTCACAGCGCACTGAAAGGAAATTAGATGAGGAGATGCAAAGTTTTGCCAGATAGCAAGTTTCTGTTACTCAAAACTCAGATGAAAAGGGCTACCAATATTATTATTTAATTATTATACCCAGAGGTCTCAGGGCGGTTCACAGAATAAAATCAAAATATAAAACCACAAAATACATAATCAAAATAAAAACAACAACCTAATAACCCCCCCAAAAAACCCCTCACATTTTAAAAGGGCATAGGATGTCAAGCAAATAACCCCCCCCCCACATTTTATGTCAATCAAATAAAAAAACAACCCCACATTTTAAAAGGATGTCAATCAAATCAACCAAAGGCCTGGTTAAAAAGTCATGTTATGGTGTATAATGAAGGCGCCAGGCGAACTTTCCTGGGGAGAAATTTCCACAGCTGGGGAGTATAATGCACTGAGCATGCAGCATGCAGTACAGAAATGAATGAAGTGGTTCCACTGTCAGCAAATATAGTTGAGTTGGTTTTCAACAGAACTATTTTCCTCCCCGAAAGTGTCCTCAAATCTATCCTCTATAAATGCCAATGTCCAACCATTCCCACTTAATAGTGAAATCACATGGTGAGTGCCAACCAAAACGCAGCCAAAATGGCACCACTGAAAAATAAGAAGGGAGGTCATGCTCAGGGAAACCTTGTGGATTGCAGAAGTCTTTCCTAAAAAAATTACCCCCCCCAAAAAAATATTTCTATCCAAGGAATACCAAAAATGAGCATACTGAGGGTTGAGCATACTTAGAAGTCATAGAATGACCTGCATGAATTACTTACAGCCTATATTGGATGAAGGCACGGTGCTGAACACCAGCAAAGCCACTCCCGATCTAGAGAGGGGGTGGGGTTGCGGGCTCTCGACCCCATCAACAATCTCGCAGGGCGGGCGTCAGCCCCGCGAGAAGCAGGGATTCCCCCCAGCTCATCAACATTCACCGCCCACAGCGGCAGCCAATCGGCTGCCGCAAGGGGCGGGCCCTCCCAGGTTCACTTAAGGTCGGGGCAGCCCTGGCTTGCCCCTTTCGTTCCCCAGCAGCAGCAGTTTCCCACCCACCCGCCCTTTAGGCTTTAGGCTTACATTTGGACTTTGCTATGGGCTTCGGCTGGTCGCCACACGGGGCCGGGTAGGAGTTTTTCCATTTGGCTCAATTGGCTGTATTTTTTTAGCCACTTGGTTTTTTCGCCTACCTCGTAGCAAAACGTCACAACTCCTGGTTTTGGCAGTTAGGCATTGGCAGGGGTATTGTTATGAAAATGAGGACGGGGGGAAGAACGCCATCACCTCCCCCAAAGATTGAAGGGTAGTTTGTTAAAGGACTCTGGGGGGCGTCGCCTCGTCCGAAACCTACGGAGGCTAGGGCCTAAAGCGCGCCCCCGAGCGGTAACCCCCTGGGGGGCGCCCAGGGATGTGCATCTTGGGGGCTCCCCCGGTTGGTGCTTAACCCTTCCTGGTTAGACAGGATAGTCTGGTAGGGCCAATGCCTAAAGCCAATACCGCTCTTTCCTGTAATCAATAAAGTTGTGGCCATTTACGCCCATTAACCTAAATTTGGTGTCCTGTGTCTTTATTTACTTCATCTTGGGGATAGGGAGGGAATTGCCACGCAATCCTTTTAGAAAGAAATGATACAAGCCAACACTATGTTGCATGTTACACTTGTAATCTCTGAATTTTATTCTGATTCAAAGAAATGTCCTATCCCACTTGTTCTTTTTATATATAACTCATGACAAGTTGATCTGCTTGCATTGGTTTCTTTCCAAAGTTTAAATTTGGGGGCATGGAACCTGATTCGTTATTAAGCCCTATCAGACTTGGTCAAAATTAAAGTATGAATTGCTTGAATTAATGATTTTCCAAGACCTTTGCACTGCAGAAGGGGTTTGAATATGTTCAGATGAATGCCTGAGGCAGTCAGCCAGCTCTGGACGTAGCTCCGGATTGATACGACACAATGTAAATTACCACTAGATCCTCTCGCTTTGTTATGATTGAAAGCTGTAAAAGAGGTTATACCAGTTGACGACCATGAAGTTTCTTTGTTGGAGTGATCTTTGCACAATGCTAGGAAGCACCAGTTGCTTTGTTCAAACAGGGACGGTTGGGTAAAATATTGAAAATACTCAAGATGAATGAATTAACTGGATCTAGAAAGACAATGGCTGCAACTCTATGCACACTTATCTGGCTGTAAGCCCCACTGCACACAATGGGGACAACTTCTGAATAAACATCCATTATGTGATCAGGCTCGAGGAATGGAATGAGCAGGCAGATATCCATGGGCATTACATAATGAGGTATTTAAACCTGCATTATCTAATATAATATGTCAGCTTGTATTATTTAAAAAACGATCTGAGCACTCACTTTCTCAGAAAATTTATACAATCTCTTTGTAAGATTGTGATTAAAGGAAGAAAACAAACACAGAGAGTAGGAGAATGGTTTTCTGAACTACGGGATGGAATGAAAGAAACAATTCCTTAACAATAACTTTGTCTTTTTCAGGCTTAAGAGCCTTCCGTAGGCAAGCGAGACAGAGGACAAGTGCTAGGACCTCTTGCAATGCCTGCCTCAGAAATTGATGTAGCAGTTCATGGTGACAGAAGTACAAACCTAGCATATCCAAATATTGAATTTATGTTTCTGAACCCCGGGAAGTTTAGATAGTCAACATTGGCAGATGCCTCAGGCATAGAAATAACCTGATCCATAAGCTTTGTGTTGTTCATGATTGACCCAAAAGAACATGGTATTATATAATAGAGTTATGTAGAGATCATCTTTGGCTATATACTGAGGGAGATATGCAGCTAGTGACATAACTTAACTCATTCCATAAATTCAGGAGGCAAGGCTTGTCAGACAGATGTTTATTCCACAAATGTTTTTATCTCCTTGATAGGTCCCAACCGTATTTCAAATGCTAAACTGCTGACAATACTCATTTTTTCATCTCAAAACAAGGGGGAGAAGTGATCACGTGCTCTTGGTACGCTCTCCTCTCACAAAGACCTGTGCATCCGCAGTCATGCGTCAGTTCAATGCGTACAAAATGGCCGCCGCCTGTACTTGGCGAATCCTGTTACAGAGTGGCTTCAGATGTTCAACAAGCTGGGTGTCCTTATCCTTCCACCTGAATAGACATTGCAGGATAATATAGTGCTACATAAAGCACCATGTGGAATAACTGCTTTTATTGCACTTTCAGCTGATTACAGAAAAGCAATGTTGCAACAGTGCTAAAAGGCCCAAGTGCGGATGCAGCCTCAGATTAAAGGATTACCATTCATTAACATGCAGGCTCTGTCTGTCTTGCCACTGATATTGTGTCTTTTCATCGGCAAATTGGAGCATGGAGGGTCCAAATTCATTTCTGACCTATGAGCAGAAGACAGAACGTACAAGTACAAGTAATGATGGCAAACATATGGCAAGGGGAGAAAGATTTAAGAATACATTTGTTGGAAGGGTGGAGAGAGAGAAAACAGCAACCAGGGAAGTTAGCAGAGGCACAAAGAAGCAAAAGAATGAATGACCTTCCGTTAAGAAAGACAATTAGTCACATAGTATAAAAATATACGGAAGGACTTGGAGGAATCATAAGTTTCAGACAGCAAAGATGTTACTACAATAAATATGTTTTAAAAAGAGCTGGCACAACATTGACCATAGGAAACAAAAGGCATGAAATGAATTAGGCAAAACCTTTTGGGGATGGACAGGGGAAAATTTCAGTTGAGGAAAACAGACTCTTCTATGCCACACAGAACAAAAATGCAAATCACTGTCCACTTTATGTAGAGCAAGTTTGTTTAGTGATACACACCAAATCATGCCCTGGTGGACTGATATTCTTTCAGGTTTGCGTCTTTGTCTATGGTGTAGCCATAAACAAGCTCAAGTCCAAAGCATGCTGAATTGGAAGTAAGGCCCAGGGAGCTCAAATGTAGTTACTTATGAGTAAATATGACTGGGAGTGGACCATAAAACAGCAACATGCATGTATGCAAGAGGTGACATGATAGACATTTATGAAAAGGAGAAAGTGGTTGCAGAATTTCTTTTCTTCCCCTCTCATAACATTAGAACTTAAGGTCACTCAATGAAGGTCAAATGTTGAAAGATTCAAAAAAGAGGAAAGAAAATACTTATTCACGCAGGACATAGTTTAGCTGTGGAACTCCCTCCCACAGTGTGATGGCTTGTGTATGCTCTTCGCAGTAAGCACCTCTGCTCACTCAGAGATATTTACAGTTCTTTATTTTACATATGTACAAGAAGCACAATACAATCATGCATCCGAATCATCCGGTTCAGATTCAGGGAGTGGTTTTCTCCAGCTTCTCCTCCAACAGAAAAGGCAGGGAAGTTTCATGGGACATCTCTCCTCCCTGCATTTTAACCCCCTCCTCTCCTGTGCAGACAGCACAAGGACCGGCTCTCCGTCTGTTCCTGAGCTCCCTGTGCGGTGCTGGGGCTCTGTTTCAGCATGAGTGAGCCTTTCCGCCTCTTGGCTCTCTCCCTCTTCCCCATTCACCACTTCCTCTCTGTCTCCCTCTGCCACTCCTCAAAGGCATTCCCTGGCAATACTGTGACACACAGGAGGCAGCAATGGCCACCAACGTGGATGGCTTTAAAAGAAGATTAGACAAATTCATGAAGGACAAGGCCATCAAAGACTACTAGACATTATGGCTGTGTTCTACCTCTACTCTTGGAGGAAGCATGACTGCGAAGACCAGTCACTGGGAAGTGCAGTTTGCAGGCTTCTCACAAGCAACTGGCTGGCCACTGTGAGAGAACAGGAAGCTGGATCAAATGGGCCATTGGCTTGATCCAGCAGGCTCTAGGCTCTATCTATCATCTATCTATCATCTATCTATCTATCTATCTATCTATCTATCTATCTATCTATCTATATCTATCTATCATCTATCTATATCTATCTATCATCTATCTATCTATCTATCTATCTATCTATCTATCTATCTATCTAATCTATCATCTATCTATCTATCTATCTATCATCTATCTATCTATCTATCTATCATCTATCTATCTAATCTATCATCTATCTATCTAATCTATCTATCATCTATCTATCATCTATCTATCTATCATCTATCTATCTATCTATCTTTCTATCTATCTATCTATCATCTATCTATCATCATCATTATCTATCTATCATCTATCTATCTATCTATCTATCTATCTATCTATCTATCTATCTATATCTATCTATCTATCTATCATCTATCTATCTATCATCTATCTATCATCTATCCAGCTATCTATCTATCTATCTATCTATCTATCTATCTATCTATCTATCTATCATCTATCTATCTATCTATCTATCTATCTATGTATCTATCATCTATCTATCTATCTATCATCTATCTATCATCTCTACATACACACACACACACACACACACTAAAACATACAGTTCTCATTTGCAATAGCTCTTAGTACTATAGTACTCACTACTGCAGATATTAAAACAAATCATGCACCGAAAAATGACTAGTGTACCCTATCAACTGCCATGATGAGAAAAGAGCTAGACAGCTAAATAACACACAGCTGGACCATGTGCAGTGTGGGAGGAGACACTTGGAAGAGGACGAGTCTGATTAAGGGTCAGAGCACCAGATGGAATGTAAGCGAAGATGCTGAACTATTCATACCCTGTTTTTGAGCTTGGCCAATCCACATGCAGAGAGCCAAGGATGGAGAATTAGGGTTGGAGACAGACTCTACAAATGTTAGAGACCTCTTGTGCTTGCTCAAAATTAGTCACGGTGAAGCCTTCTTGAAATGTTTAATCAGCAGTTGGCAATTGCATCTGAGGCCCAGTACTGAGCTGTGAGGAGGATAATGTCTAACCTACTAACACTTTACCTGATTTCAAGACATCCTGGTACAACTATTAATTGTCACAGCCATGTCTCCTCTCACCAGCCAGAACCCATCAGAGCTTCAGACTTTGGTGGAAAATGGACTTGGTTGATTAAAGATCAGAACTGACATTATAAAGTGATTTCTTTAGAACTTTGTGCACTTGAACATTTTAAGTCTGGCATACTATGGGCTGGAAATGAAGAATTTCTTCTTGTTTTGGAATTTAATAAATTTATCCAAAGAAGGGGGAAATGTATTGTGCATTCTGGTAACCACTTTCCCGGTGAGCAAGAGCTGGTAAACAAAGCAACTGCTTTTGGAAAGCCTTAGCAATCCATTTAGCAAAAGTGTGGTGCTTGAAGAACCTACTGTATGTTTGCTTGAAGAAGTCCAACATGCAGATGGGATCGCCAAGCACCATCCAACTTACAACTCAGCTCCAGATGGATATCACCTATACGTTTCAAGAAGAACCTGCAACAAAAGAAGTCCACCAAATTTACCACGAGGGATTAAATATTGCAAGGCTATTTTCTGTTCCTTCATATCCTGCCAGCATCAGTCATGTTTGGCTGAGACATGTTTGGCTGAGACATAGTTTTCTCCTAGAGCGTGGAGCTGCCTTCTGGAGGAAGTCAACCTTACCTCTTCCATAGTCACCTTTCTACCAGCTCAGAAACACTTTTCTCATCAGGTATTTGACTTGCCAAACTGCTTTCTTTTGATCCCTTTTGTGGCCATATCATATCTGTTTCTTGTATTTAATAATAATAATAACAACAACAACAACAACAACAACAACAACAACAACAACAACAACAACAACAACTTTATTATTTATACCCCGCCCATCTGGCTGGGTTTCCCCAGCCACTCTGGGCTGCTTCCAACAAAATGTTAAAATACAATAGTCTATCAAACATTAAAAGCTTCCCTAAACAGGGCTGCCTTCAGATGTCTTCTAAAAGTCTGGTCATTGTTTTTCTCTTTGTCATCTGGTGGGAGGGCATTCCACAGAGCGGGTGCCACTACCGAGAAGGCCCTCTGCCTGGTTCCCTGTAACTTGGCTTCTCGCAGTGAGGGAACCGCCAGAAGGCCCTCGGCACTGGACTTCAGTGTCCGGGCAGAACGATGGAGGTAGAGACGCTCCTTCAGGTATACTGGGCCGAGGCCGTTTAGGGCTTTAAAGGTCAGCACCAACACTTTGAATTGTGCTCGGAAATGTACTGGGAGCCAATGTAGGTCTTTCAAGACTGGATTAGTTGTAGTTTCCGGGTCACCTTCAAAGGTAGCCCCACATAGAGCACATTGCCGTAGTCCAAGCTAGAGATAACTAGAGCATGCACCACTCTGGCAAGGCAGTCTGCAGGCAGATAGGGTCTCAGCCTGTGTACCAGATGGAGCTGATAAACAGCTGCCCTGTACACAGAATTGACCTGTGCCTCCATGGACAGCTGTGAGTCCAAAACGACTCCCAGGGGCTGTGCAGCTGGTCCTTCAGGGGCACAGTTACCCCATTCAGGACCAGGGAGTCCTCCACACCTGCCCATCCCCTGTCCCCCAAAGCAGTACTTCTGTCTTGTCAGGGTTCAACCTCAATCTGTTAGCCGCCATCCATCCTCCAACTGCCCCCAGACACTCACACAGGACCTTCACCGCCTTCACTGGTTCTGATTTGAAAGAGAGGTAGAGCTGGGTATCATCCACATTTAACTGTTGTCATAAGTTGCCTTGAGCATTTTAATAGTGTAAGGCTGGGTGTAAAAAATTTTTTAATAAACACACACGCAAGTTCATGAAAACCCAGCTACAGAAGAGTAAATAACACTGGTCCACAAATAGAAATGTGTGTGTGTGTGTGTGTGTGTGTATCCTGCTGATCTGAGTTAGAAGTGCTTTATTTACTTCTGCTAGAACAAATGTCAATAATCTTAAGTATTTACAATTAGCCGTAGGGTATAAAATAACTAGCTAATCTGAAAAGGAAGCACACTGTTTGTAATCATGGGGAGGGGGGATTATTAAGTGTGCTGCTCCAATCATTCCTCTAGTCCCAACATTGTAGTCATTAACTTCTGATATGTAGAATAAAAGGGAGATGGGGAAATTAAAAAGTTTCAAATGCAGACCAAAATTATGGATAAAGTTATCAGACTGTCGAACTGTGTGCAAAAAGAGAAGTTCAACCACTGTGCACTCAAAGCCTGAAGAAAACAACCTGACTTTGAATAAGAACTAATTTATAGATTTTTTGGGGGGGAGGGGGGTTCATGTCTATATCTGAATAAGCATTGGACATAATTTATCAAAATGTCTATCTGCTTAATTCCTTCCTTCCACCCTCTGCTTCTGGGTTTTGTTGTTTCACGATGTCTTGGACAATGTCATAGGTTGGCTCTTTGAGCGGAATTAATCAATGAAATTCCCACGCAACTCCCCTCCCTACACAAGTCCGTAGGTTGGCAAAAACTGGAAGACAGCGATATGCAATTATGAAACAGCAGCTATATAAGTAATGCAATTGCTCCGGGATTTCTCTAATAGCACATTCATATATAAAGGGCATGGCAGAAGCTAGGCAGCCACCTAAATACTGGCAGTGATTTTCGGAGTCTACTCACGGTGCCTACGAAACCTTTGTGCCCTGACGAAGATTATTCTTTGTATCTGGCATTGGTGTCTTGATTGGAAACCTGTGCCCCACATTATATGCAATTAAAAACCCAACGGTGCAGAATATTAAGTAGCAATCGTTCTCTCTTCCGCTCTGGGCTCGGTATCATTTCTGCAGTTTGATTGCAGTGTGGCTTACAGATTTCATTCATCCAAGCCCTGGTGCCGCCCACTTTGACCAAACTGATTATGCCTTGCTGCTTCCGAGCCTAGAAACGGGGGGCAGGGGGAGGGAGGGAGGGAGGGAGGGAGGGAGGGAGGGAGGGAGAGAGAGAGAGAGAGAGAGAGAGAGAGAGAGAGAGAGAGAGAGAGAGAGAGAGAGCATTGAACGTGAATCAATCTGTATATTGGAAGAAATTCTGTTCCAATGACATTGTTGCCCCCAGCAGCACTTGTGCATGCTCTGAAGAACAGGGGTGTTATAATGGAAGCCATTATAGTTAGCTGTCAATATGGACATATCCTTTGGGTTCCAATAACAACATCACTGTTTGTCTGTTCCCTTATGCAGAGTGTTCTCTTCAGCAGAGCTTGCTTGGAGGCTGTTAACTCCTGAGCACTTCAGATTTGACCTTCTGTCTTCATCATCATACTTTCATTTTATTGCTTCCATCTCTTTGCACTTACTTTACAAAGATCCCACGTTTCTATTTTAGGACGAGTTGGGGACTATGTACCAGGAGGAAAAAAATGCCAACCTTTCTTGTGAACGCACACAGTTATGACAGATTACCAATGTGATCGTTTCTCAGAATGTGGCAAACTGCACATTTGGCCACATATTGTTAACAGAGAGGAATTTTGATCAGTCATATGAACATCTTAAAACATATGTATGGTTGTACAATCTTTATTTTGATGTTTAATCTTAATTTATTTCCGGACAACTGTATTTAAGGACCCTTGTACACAATTTATATTTTTAAATTGAGTTTTTAGAACACAGAAGCGAAAAGGACAATACAAGAGTCCACAAATACTGTTGCCCAGAAATAAAATAAAATTATTATTATTATTATTATTATTATTATTATTATTATTATTATTATTATTATTATTATTAACATTCTATTCCAGGAGGAGGAGGAGGAAGCTGAAGAGGTAATAGGGTTTAGTGAGCAGGAAGAGGCTGAGGAAGAGAGTAGACCAGAATCAGAGGCAGGAGAGGAGGAGGGCCAGGAGACAAGATAAGGCAGGCTGCTGAAGAATTCAGGGAATCTCATCCTTCTGCTGCAACCAGCTCCCCTCTCTTCTGGTATTCAAGAACATGCAGAGAAATGAAGAGGATGCAACAAAGAGAGACAAGACAATGGAGTCTTAGGCTGCTGGGGCAGGAACCCAGGGAGGAGTCTTAGAGATTCGTGGGAAGGCAGGGACCTTCAGTCTTCGCAACTGCCTCATTGTGGCAAGACCTACTGGGAAGAGTTGCTGGGATCACTAGGCCTTCACTGTTTTCTTTTCTTTGAATAAACAGTTAGCTTCACTGACTCCTGAGGTTTTTAAAAAAAATGCTGCCCTGCTCCTGACTCCGGCTCCAGACAGCAGCCCTGAATATGTTACTGGGCTACTTCATTGAGCAAAATGTTCCATCCATTGTAGGAATGGGCAAAAAAACAAAACACCATGGAGAATTTTGTTGGAATTACTGGAACAGTAATGTTCTGTTATTTAAACTGCTGATCAGTTTAACACTGTTTTCTGTTAACTTAGTGGAATGTTTCCCGGTTATGCTTTTAAGCTGCTGGGGTTATTTATTTATTTGGTAACTGTTGTGAGTTTTGTTTTAAGATTTTTTAATGTGCTTCATTTACATTATGTGTTGAGTTAGCTGTTTCCAGAGGGCTGGGTGCTAAAAGGCAGCCTAGAAATATTTGGCTAAATAAATAAAAATAAAGATATTTTGCGTGAGAAAGAACACTGATGTTCAGTATGATTTATTTTTTTTGTACTCAGCCATTCCTATGACCCGGTCCCCTCTGCTCTTTAAGAAATGCCTCAAGACATCTATAGTTTCTTTTGTCTTGCTAAATTAAGAGGGGTCTGTCTTCAGCATGTTTCATCTTCCTTCCCCTTTTTTTTTTTTGTGTGTGTGTGTGTATCCTTATTTAGACTGCAAGCCTGTGGGCAAGAGATTTTTTTAAAAAATTCTGTGTTTTTATAATACAAAGTACGTTGTCACCACCCCAAGAAAGAAAGAGATAACACACCACACAAAAAGAGGACATAAGAGGAAGCAGATCTGCATAAAATTTCAGGTGCTAATTTGTATGCATAAATGCAAATCTAGAAATAATTGCTGTGATTTAAATAGGAATAAATTTCACTGTAGTGGGGAAGATTGTGACCAGGTGACCTGCTCGGTCTGCTGTCCACCTGCTAACACTTGATGGGCAACTTCAAGGCCACTTCTCCCCATTCTTATGGTTCTTTATCTTTAAACAGAGCTTGGACCAAACAGCCCTTCAAATAAGAGACCTCGTCTGAAAAAATGCCGCATCACTCATTGTAGATGAGGATGCACACACATGGCCATGTACCACAGACAAGAATTTCCAGAATCAACTCTTTATTGTCAAAAGTACACTTACAAGTTAGGGAAAAGTATGTCCATCCATCCTATGTCTCTCAGATACCTCTTGGTGTGCACTTGATGAGATAGTGGCTCTATCTTTTACCATGGATTATGCCCCTCCTCTAACTGAGCTGCACACAAGCAGACGAAGACTCCACCTGCATGTAACCGTCTGCTCCTCCCTCTTCAGTCCTGTTCTGGTCCTGGGAGACAGCGGAGCAGGAGAGATGGGGGAAGGAGGAGGAGGTGTAGATTACCGTGACTCTACATTAGCCTGATGTGTCTCTCCAATCCTGCAGCTTCTCGTGCTTCTGACTCTTGTCTCCTGGCTGTTACAGGCTCCTCTAGATCTTCTTCCAAGCCAGTCTCCAACCCTGCTCCCCCCAGTGCACATTCCTCAGTGTCCAGCCAGTCCCTGACACCATCCTGCACTGGTGGAAGGAGAGCTGTTTGAGGCGAAATAAGACACAGAAGAACACAGGTAGATCCTCATCATCTGCATTTTCATGCAGATGAGGAAAGTGCTCACTTAATATTGAGTTATAGTTGAGGAAAACAGTAGACATATGTGCATCTTATGGTGTAGTTTCATCACATTTCAGACATGGGGGGGGGGAGTTCACAACCATGTGAGTAGCGTACGGTGTGGTGGCAACTTCTTTTCCCTGAGCAAAAGTTGTGTGAAAACATGTCTTCAAAGCAAATGAGTCACAGGTGTAGAAAAAACACCAATACAAAAGAACAGCAGCTTCCCATGAGTCTGATGAGTAATAAGAGCATTTAATTAACACTTCAAAGTATGTCTGGAAACATTATCTCCACAGCCTTGCAGCAAGCCCTATAACGCGCATCAATATTATTATCCTTATATTGCAGGTGGGGGGGGAGTGAGGCAGAGAGATAGCGGTTTGCCTGCAGCCGCCAAAACCATCACCTGGGAACATAAAAAGAGCCCTAGTGGATAAGCCCAACAGCCTGCCTAACGCAGCATTTTGTTCTCACAGTGGCCAACCAGATGCCTGCGGGAGGCACGCAAGCGGGACCTGAGCACAAGAGCTCTCTCCCATCCTGCAGTTCCCTCAACTAGCCTTCAGAGATACACTGCTTCTGATATTGGAAGTCTCACACAGTTCATCACAACTGATATCCTTATCCCCATGAATTTATGTCCTTTAAAAAGCCACCCAAGGTGGCTTCACCCTTGTCATCCAGGTTCCTAGAGTTGTGCTTTGCTCTCCCACCCCAGGCAGTGGTGTGCAGTCATTGGACTAAGGGGACTAGGCTAGCCCCCCTAAATGTTTCTCCTTCCCAAAGCCCCAGAAAGCTTCTGCCTAGCTTAGGAATGGAGGTGTGAATCTCTGATGGGTCCAAGATGCATCCTGCCATCTTCCCAAAGCCCATCCAGCTTTTGCAAGGAGGCAGGAGGGCTCCAGAATCCTATCCGAGCCCTGGCATCTCCTTTGCAAAGCCTGGGAAGCTTCTGACCTGCTTAGGGCGGCAGGTGCGATGCTCACATGCATGATATCAGGACATCACAATGTCACATGCATGACATCGCCCTCCTATCCCCCTCGCAAGCTGGTGCTTCGGGCCCTGTTTCCCTATGAAAAAAAATTCATCTTACACCACTGACCCCAGGATTTATTTATTTTTTAATCGTCTTTTAAATTTGTGTCATGACAGACAGTGGCAGTCTCTGCTGAAAGAATAGCAGCTTGATTTAAGAACAGGAGCAATTTAACAATGTTGTTGTTTAGTCGTTTAGTCCGACTCCTCGTGACCCCATGGACCAGAGCACGCCAGGTACTCCTGTCTTCCACTGCCTCCTGCAGTTTGGTCAAACTCATGCTGGTAGCTTCGAGAACACTGTCCAACCATTTCATCCTCTGTCGTCCCCTTCTCCTTGTGCCCTCAATCTTTCCCAACTTCAGGGTCTTTTCCAGGGAGTCTTCTCTTCTCATGAGGTGGCCAAAGTTTTGGAGCCTCAGCTTCACAATCTGTCCTTCCAGTGAGCACTCAGGGCTGATTTCCTTAAGAATGGATAGGTTTGATCTTCTTGCAGTCCATGGGACTCTCAAGAGTCTCCTCCAGCACCATAATTCAAAAGCATCAATTCTTTGGCGATCAGCCTTCTTTATGGTCCAGCTCTCACTTCCATACATCACTACCTGGAAAACCATGGCTTTTACTATACGGACCTTTGTTGGCAAGGTGATGTCTCTAATTTAACAATAGGACTCTGAAAAATTCAGTGAGAAAGGCAAAGCAAGTACACAACAAAAGCCTCATCTGGAAGAGTCCCCAAAACTCTGCTCACTTAACACTTTCCCTGACTGTGAGTTGATTTTTCATGAACACAATCACCTTATAATACATAAGTGATTCTTGAAAACCAGCCTGTAACATGACCCTTTGAAGGGTTAACTCTCAAAACTATCAGTATTATGGGCTAGAATTAGACTCTTGCCCTTTCCTTTGCTCTGCTTTTCCGTTTCAGTTGTGTTCTCATCCCAGCCAGCAATAAAGTAGCATGTGAGAGAAGTGAACATTTGTTTATTCTGCAGTTATGTTGATGATGATAGGGTGCTTGCTGCTAACGGGTGAAATAAAGAGAAAACTAGTGACTTTTTTGGGGGGTGAATCTACCCTAGGTTACCTTTACTCTTTTAAAGCAATCACTATACCCACAATCATGGTGGCTATTTATTCTTCGTTTTCTTGAGTACTTGATGGCAAATAATAGAAACACGGCTGTGCACACTACAGGGGACTGACTGGTCACCTAGGCTGTAACTCAGGCCTAATTTCTGATTTTCCCAACATGTGCAGCTTAGCATGAGGTCTTTTCAGGGTTTCTGGGCAGAAAAAAATCAACCAGCAACCAAAGAATAAAAATTGCTTCCCACAGTTAGTTTGCAATCATTTTCTTAGTCCTTGATTGTCCAACAAGAAGGAACGAGACTAAAGGTCAAGAACAAGACTAGAAGTTAACAAACACACCCTGAAGTATTTACCATTTTCTTTCAGCCATTCCCTAAGGGCCAAGTTTGTTTTTCAGGTGGAATCTAAAACTGAATTACCTAACCTGGTAACTGGGTAGAGTTGTACCTCGGAAGCCAAACGGAATCCATTCCAGAAGTCTGTTTGACTTCCAAAATGTTCTGAAATCAAAGTGTGGCTTCTGATTGGCTGCAGGAAGCTTCTGCAGCCAATTGGACCCCACAGAACCCACATTGGACGTCCGGATTCCAAAGAATGTTCACAAACCGGAACAATCACTTTTGGGTATGCGACGTTCAGGAGCCAAAACATTCGACTCACGAGGCGTTCGACTTCCGAGGTATGACTGTATGTTTGAATGGCATATATAGATCAGATTTAGCACAGAAAATGACCTGCCCCAATGGATTGTGTTAATGGCTTAAAAGAATGCTGCAGAACACTTGGGTTCATAAAATGCTTTCTCTTGGAACTCCTACTTTCTGTGGAGCCTTCCATGTACCACTGGGGAAATGAAGCCATTGCAGTTTTATTTTTTTCTTTAAAATTTAGGTAGACACTTTCACTGCACTTAAGGCTCAGGGTAAATACGGCATTAACTGGTTTCTGGCCACCTCTTTCTCTCCCCCCAACTAGATGAATAAAACAATCAGAAACCTTTACTCAGGGGTCTGGGAGGTTCAATTTTCTGAATCATTTTGTTAATTCAATCCATGTTTTTGTAAAGAGAGCAGACCTAGGTCACAATCAGTATTCTATTTTAAATAGTTAGAATAAAGCACACATTACTTAAATTAATTTCCTCATTGTTTCATAATAGGCTCCCTTCCCCACTCCTCCATTTGTTTCTTTCCCGCTTCTTTGTTGCTCTATAAGATCATGCAGAGAGATAGTTTTATGAATGAAATCTTTTACCATTCCTGGACTCCTGAATCTTCTCCTTTGTAGTTTGGTTAACAAAAGATCCCAGAGATTTCCAAGCAGTAAGAGGCAGGTTTGAAATACCCGACTTGGTCTGGTTGCCCATAACATCCACCATTACAGGATTCATAACTATTTGTAATTATGTTTCATTTAAATCCAAATCCATTTGGATATAGACCAGCAGTAGGTAAATTAGATTTCATGGGGTTTGAAAAAGTCATAGCAACAGAGATTATGGGAAAGCATCTGAGGCGTCTCTTAGTTTAGAGGAAAAGGCAACTAAGGGTTGGGAGGACATCTCAGAGATTTATGAAATTAAAAACAGTGTGAAGAGAGAGACACTTTCACCTTCTCCAGTGTTACAGTGGATGATTCATGAAGCAAGGCTTCTTCTTTCATAGCAGGGACAATGATGTCTTCTCCAGGGGTGCTATACGCCAATTCTTTTCATGGCAAACAAATAAGCTTTTCTACGAGAGAAACTGACATTAGTATTCATGGCTAAGGTCGAAACTGCCACTTTTGTTTTGAAACATTTCAAAGTCTCTTTATTATGACCAACCCAAATGTCACAAAGTCGTGAGCAAACGTCTGAGACTCCCAGAAGTCTTCATCAGACTTAATGTTAATCAAAGCAGTGGTGGGTGGAGGAGAAGACCAGCTGGTTTGGTACTGAAAGCAGAATCTTTGCATTGGTCAAAAATTCATATTTGTTATTTGGTCTTAGAAGGCTATTCGGGGTTGCATTGAGCAGCAGCTGCACTTCCGAATTGACCACTGCTCCACTGACCCTCACTCTCATAATGCTAGAACTCAGGAAAAACAAGCCACTTCTTCAGCATCACATATAATTAACAGAATTAATTGCCACCAGATGTAGTGACAACTGCTTGCTTAAAAACTATGCAGATGTTACCATCGGTGGAGGTCGTGTGTGCATGATGAATTTGGCCACTTTCACTTTTTTAGTAAACCTGGCATCCATGTGCTAGGCATCGGTGAGATTTTGGGACTTCCCTTATGTGTACCTTAAGATGACATGCATTTCCTTAACACGGAATGCAGAGAGACATTATTTCGGTCCCAAACCAACCTATAAAGATCTGCAGGAATGCACACACACACACACATTTCTCGGTTAGTTTGTTGGCATGATGGTCTCTGGTCAAAAGAGATCCCCAGCACTGCATTGTGAATGTGAAATCCCCACCACACCGCAATGTGAAATTCAAGGTAAATACTGAAACAAAGGGAATCCAGGGTACATTTTTTCTAGAAGCACACCAGCTAAAGAAATGTTACAGATAGGTAGCCATGTTGGTCTGCCATAGTCAAAACAAAAAGAATTCCTTCCAGTAGCACCTTAAAGACCAACTAAGTCAGTTCTTGGTATGAGCTTTCGTGTGCATGCAAAGTGTATCTGAAGAAGTGTGCATGCACACGAAAGCTCATACCAAGAACTGACTTAGTTGGTCTTTAAGGTGCTACTGGAAGGAATTCTTTTTGTTTCAGCTAAAGAAATGTTACTGTTCCAAGACTAGTATGGACGCTATAAATATTGGGAGAGAGAAAGAAATTTGTATGCATAGTTGCTCTTATTAAATAAAATTTCACTTTCCCCCAAATATACAGCAGGCATGTTAGCTCAAGGCAACGTTTGCTTAAAATGATTATTAATGGTGGTGTACTTCTTCGTAATGGGAATGAATGAGCCCCCTGTAACTCACGTACGTATTACTGCCATTCCTTTGGCTCGCTTTCCATATGCTTTGCAGCCTCTCCTTGCACATAGCCCTCAAGTTACAAGCTATCCATCCTATAACTTTTAATGTTTCTTTTTTCCTGGAAATGAAATAATAATAATAATAACAATAATAATAATAACCCAAGCCATTCAACTGGAATGAAAAATAAGGGATTTAATGTACAGAAAGCAATGGTGGATCTAGTGGGAGAATTATTATTTTTTAATGTATGCTGTATTTAAGCTAGACACAAACAATCCATCTACCTTAACAGCCCCCACCATTTTCAAATAAATTACATTCCTCACCGTGGTGGAACCATGCGGCGATGCAGGAGAAGAAGTGAATAACTCAGGAGGAGGAAAAACTAAGAGGCACAGAAGGATGCAGGACCCAGGGGCACAGCAAGTTCTACTGCAAGGGCACATAAGAGAAATAAAATGTTGTTGTTGTGTGTTATGCTCTTGTGTTGCGCAAAGGAAAGAGATGGTTTTCTCCTTGGCCTTGTATGTGGGTGGTACCTGAGGATGGGCATGACTGGGCAAATGGGCAGGTCATTCTCTCTGTTTACATGGCTGCTTTTCTCAAACTAGGGATGGGTGAATATGTCAGGTTTGTTTTCTCCACATTTCTCATCTTTCCAGTGTTCAGTTCTCCTCATTTCCACAGCAATTTGCAAAAAAAAAACAAAACAAAAATACTCATGAAAGTTTACCACATTAGTGCAAATTTCTCCTAATAAGCATATTTTATATGAATTTTACACACTTTGGAGAGCAATTACCCCTAATATAATGCATTTTGCATGATTTTCTTGAAAACCAATATGTGCCTTATGATACACATTTCCTCCTAATATATGCATTTTGCTACATGTTGTTTGGTTGTGGAACTGCATTGCAAAATTCAGTAAAGTGCAAGTGTCAGAGTATTCCTGCATTTCAGTTTGCATATTGGTTTAAGAAGTATGAATTAAGTTTCTGATTTGTTTAAGTGCAAGCAAAACTGAATTTCTTCCCCATCCCTATCTACCTCACTCACACTGTTCAAAATCAGGCAAAGGATAGTATGGGCTCCTAAACTGTTACGACTAACTTGGTTATGCCAAACAACTGTTTCATACCAGGCTAGGAACTGAAGCCATCATCTGCCTGAACTGGACGTTTGTGTGAAAGGAGACCTGAAAAGCAGCAATGTGAATTGGGCTTGTTATATTTAGTATCTGGGGGAATTGGCTAATGCTTCCGTCAGTCTTGTATAGTTTGTACTGTACATGGACCACTTACAAACGCCATCTCCAATTTCTTGAAAGATTCCATCAACGGTGTCTCCAAAAAATCTTACACATCACTTGGGAAGACAGGTGAACTAGTATCAGTGTACTGGATGAAGCAAAGATCACGAGTGTTGAAGCAATGATTCTTCAACATCAACTTTGTTGGACTGGTCATGTTGTGTGGATGCCTGATTATCATCTTCCAAAGCAACTACTCTATTCCAAACTTAAAAATGGAAAGCGTAATGCTGGTGGTCAATAAAAGAGGGTTAAAGAGTGTCTCAGGGCAAATCTTTAAAAATGTGGTATAAACACTGACAACTGGGAAACACTGGCCTGTGAGTGCTCCAGTTGGAGAACAGCCTTTACCAAAGGTGTCATGGACTTTGAAGACACTCAAACTCAGAACGCAATGGAGAAACGTGCTAAGAGGAAGGCACACTTGGCAAATCCACACCGCGATCAACTCCCAGCCAGAAACCAATGTCCCCACTGTGGAAGGACGTGTGGATCCAGAATTGGCCTCCACAGTCACTTACAGACTTATTGTTAAAACCGTGTTTATGGAAGACAATCTTACTCAGTGACGAGTGATTGCCAAAGAAGAAAAAGAAGACTGCTTAATACCTCTCCTTAGCCTGCACAACAGATAATGCCCCAAAATACACTTAAAGTCTCTCACCAGTGCTTTCTTCTCCAAAGGAAACCAACAGTGTTAAGGCCATAACAACCCATCAACACACACTTTCTGGGAGCAGGGTGAGTGGAATCTGTGTTTTTGTTTGTTTGTTTTGTTTGACCATCTCTGTAGACAACAGATTGTGGGATTTTGGTAGATTTTATGCAGCTAATGCAAACTGAGGTCTCCCTTGTGCAAATTCAGTTCCCAGTAACTCTTAGCAAACGACAGTGCCCACAACTCTCTGAGGGAAGAAAGCGTTTTGGATGTGCTTCATAGTTATAGTGTGTACGCAGCCCAGGAGAAAAGGGTGCTGCTGCTGACTGGAAACCCAAACCAGCCGATTCTGCCTTTTCTGCACACACAAAAATAGCAGCTGGTTTGAACTTTCATCTTGACTGCCAGCCGATAGACCAACACTTCACTTCAGTAGAGAAGCTGGCTTCTACTTTTGGCACATGAAGCGAAGTAATGGAAGAGGAGGGCAAGAGAGGTGAGTTATGTCGCATGTATTCCAGTTTATAATCAGCACAGGGAAGGAGAGTACAAGCTTTGTATTCATTTGAATCCCACTGAATCCTGGCACTTCTCTCGGCTGGGCCTGCCAGCAAAGGAGGGTGTCAATTGATACCATTGCTAATGGGGGATTTGGGGATCTGGGCTGCTGTCTGCCAAGAACAGGCAAAGAGGACCACTAATTCCTTTACAAGGATTGCTGAACAGTTGTCAGATAGCAGCAGCACCATTTAGGAGCTGGGAAAGATAAAGCCAAATCAATCCAAGCACGGAAATGACCATCTCCAGATTAAAGTTTGCACAAACCGTAGGAAGAATCCCAAGCTTGAGCAAAGGAGGAAGAGCAAGTAAGGCAATCTGATTTTAAGTAAGGGTGAGTGAATTTGATGATTCACTTCTCAGCATTTCTCATTTTTCCAATTGCGAATTCATTTCTCCAGATTTCTGCAGCTATTTGCATTAAATGAGAAACCTTCGTGAAAAATTCATTAGCATTTTAGTGGGAATGTCTCCCAATAATCACATCCCCCCCCGAAATATATACACATTTTGCAATCAATTCCTCCTATTTTCAATACTATTTAGTTTCACTATAATCTGGTTTCAATTCTATTTGTATGCTTATACATGCTTTCTTTTAGCATACACATTTTGGTCCACATTGTCTGGACAGAGAACTGCACAGCAAGTTCTGGAGATGCGCACATGTCAAAAGGATAGCAGTATTCCCGTTGGTGTGTTGGCTCAAGAAGTGCTTCGTATGAAAATGAAAACAAAACTGAATTGCTTCCCTATCCCTACTCTTCCAAATATGGCAAATGATGGTTTTGTGTGTGTGTGTATACACGCATGGGAGACCCAGGATTTGCTGCCGCCTTCTGTGTCATTCCTCTCCCTGCTAGCTCAAATGATGACTCAGGTGAGCCTGAAGGAATGGCAGCAGCTGTGGAGTATTGTCCAGATGTTTACAGCAGCTGCACAAAAGGCAGGATGCCAGCATGTTGGGGAGATGTCCCAGGGATAAAGAAAGAGAGAGAGAAATGAGAACAAATGGATAGCTGAAGGGGTACAGACCTCAGACAGGCTACAGAGCATGGAAAATTAGATAGAAAAACTCAGAGAGAAAGAGTGGGATTGCAGGGAGAGAGATAGGTACAGTGGTACCTCGGGTTAAGAACTTAATTCGTTCTGGAGGTCCGTTCTTAACCTGAAACTGTTCTTAACCTGAGGTACCACTTTAGCTAATGGGGCCTCCCGCTGCTGCCACTGCACGATTTCTGTTCTCATCCTGAAGCAAAGTTCTGTAACCTGAAGTGTCTGTAACCTGAAGCGTTTGTAACCCGAGGTACCACTGTATTCCTGAAGGGTTGGGAGATCCTCAGAGGCATATTTTACAGGAATGTGCATATAGAGGAGAGGAAGTCACACAGTGTGAAAGGAACTCTGTGTCTGCAGGGTTGGGTATGACCACAGGTAACAGATTTTAAGCATTGGATAAAATACTAAAAGGGTGTGAAGAAGCAAAGTATAAAGAGAAGCAAAGGTGGCACAGAATAATTCAAACCCTCTAATTGCAAAAGTTGCCTATGCAATTTAATGTATTTACCTGTGCAGCTGAATTTAACTGTAGGAGACCAACAGCTGAGAAAAGTGAAGTGAATATGATCAAGGGCTTGGGGAGAAAATGGACAGGTGTTTGTGTTCCTTACATCATGCTAGAACTTAGTGTCATTCATAAAATTGACCGGGAAGGTTCAGAACAGACCATGAAAAGAACTTTTTCAGGCAATGCTTAATTAATTTATGGAATTCCCCATTGTAATTCGAGGACCCGATCCCCGCTTGGGGAATAAAGACATGTGGACACAGAATGTAAGGTTAATGGGTAAGGCCACAACTTTATTGATTACAGCATGTGAGAAGGTATTGGCTTAGGCATTGGACCACGGAACATTAGACTCCACCCACTCGTAGAGGGGTGAGTCTGAGGAGGGGTTAACCACCAGTAGGGGAAGCCTGTTGATGCTAATCCAACTATAGGCTCTCTTCCTGATGTCACCGAGGGTCGTGCCATGGCCCCCCGCCACACAGGTATTGGACAGGATCCGCGACCGCCAGATTCCTTTAGCGGAATACCCAAAATTGTCGGGGAAGGCGATGGCCACACCTTGCCCCCCGAAACACCAACAACACATTCCCCCTCTCCCAGCACCAAACCTCACAGTTGGAGCAGGTAGCTGGTACCCGCTTCGCAACTGTTGCAGTCTCCTGTTTCTTTCGGATTCAGCTCGGCTGATCCGCTGCTCCCAGCAGGAAGGGGCTGCTGGCTTGTCTTGTGCTGATGAACCGCGAGGCTTCCTGGAGCTGAAGGATGAGGTCTTAGAAAACCTAGCTGACTCGAAGAAAATGTGTGTGCAATGGTGGGGATGGCTGGCGCGGCTGCATTTGAGCAGCAAGCCACGCCCCCGCCAAGCTTCCCTATTGGGTGCCCAATTGGGGAGGGACGTGGTGCCAGCCCTGGAGTTGAATCAGGGGTGGAGCTCCCCCTGCATGATGCAGGAATCGTCTCCCGCTCACAACCCCTCCCCTCCTGGGAGGAGGAAAGGCTTTACAAGGTGTGATAAGGGCTACTAGCTTGGAGGCTTTGAAAGGAGATTTCACAAATTTGTGGAGATGGAGGCAGAGGAGTGGTCCACCCCTGAACATTATCCACAACAGCTATATAGAACCTGCAGCCACTGAATCCCACTTAAGACAGGGAGGGGATATTTCATACATCAAGATCATTGGAGAGTGATCTTGATCTCCCCACTCTAATGATCCCAACACAGCCAAGATTAGTGCTCCAATCAAGGATACAACCACAAAACAGAAGCAGAAGAAATTCTATTTACATCTTTAACATTTTGCAGTTTGTCTTCTCAATTGCTCTGTCTCACCAACACAAATACATATGTCTGTTTATTTATTTTCTCTCTTGCACACAAACTCACTCTCTCCTGTATATATCCTGCCTCACACAATATTTGACTCTCTCTAACGCCTTCACACTCGATACCTCTTGACTGCCTGGCTTCTATGCCACCAGCAAGTGATGTCACAAGTGTTAGGTGTCAAAGGATCCAAGCCCCACAGTAGGTCACCAGGAATGGATAAGACAAGGAAAGTTCTTACCAACTGCTTTTTATTCAATATTCACAGAGAGAGGCTTAGAAATGCAGCCTCTTGGAATAATGGTGTTGCTACAAGTAAATCTCTTCTCCCCTTCCCACTTCCTCATTCATCACCCTTCTCTGGGTGGCACTGAAAGCCCCTTGCTTCTGAGCTCTTTGCTCTCCTACTTTAAAGGCTCGCCAGGTTCTGGGAGATGGTGGGTCTGGAATGCTTTCTAGTGGCAATGTGTCAGCCAGCTGCTCCAGCTCTGCATCCTCTCCCATTATTTCCCAACCTTTCCCCTCATCTTTCTCTGAGCTCAAACCCCTGTTGTAATTCTGAACTGCCTTCTTCTTCTCTGGAAGGGTCAGGCTGGGGATGCAGTCTCCACCATTCCTCCTCTGCCCAGTCCCTGACACAAAGGAGGCCATGTAATTGTTACTTTATCAACCAACCTACCTTTGTTCCTCTAGAGTCCAGAAGTTCTCCACCCCAGCCCCCAACACTGAAGTGCCTGCTGTTCTTTCTACCAAGTTGCTTAAACAACTCTCTTGATTTTCATTTCTCCATTTAGGGTGACCATCCTAACCTCCTTTTAAAGATGGTAGAAAAGTCGGAACTCCCTCTACGTCGCCTTTTATCCAAAGGCAAGCAATCATCTTCTTCACATGACCCGAGGAGCCATTCCTTTATTTAACATACAATATAGAAAAGGCCTTTTAAAAATAATAATGCAAGTAGAAAAATTCTGAATATAGAGGGAGGGAAACTTCCTAGTACTTACAATAAAGTCCTCGGCAGTACAATGTGACCTGCCCCGATGCTCAGTGAAAGAGACCTTTTTAATATAATTAGTTTTTTCATCTTGTATAATAAAAAAAGGTTTAATAAAAATTATGCAAAAAGAATGAAAAGGTGAACTGGGGCTGCACGACATTCCTCTTATGAGGCATACTCTGTGTCACACACAGTTCAGGCATGAACACTAAGAGGAAAGCATGCTGCTGACTTTAACACAAAATAAGCTCCGAATTCTGAGCTTTCTGCAGGCACAAATTTTGCTACTTGCCCAGAGGCCAGAATTCCTGTCAAATTTGGCTGGAAACTTTCATCTTAACCACCAATCAATAGGCAAATACTTTTCATCAGGAGATAAGCTGACTGCTTATTTTGACATAGGAAGCTAAGTATTAAAATAGGGCGATTGAGGTTTGGATGTGTGCTGCAGTTTGTACTCCTGTGTATAATCTAGGCAGGGAGGAAAGTACAAGCTTTGTACCAATCAAATCACCTTTAATTAAGATGTGAAGTTGATTGAATTTATCCCTCATCCCTACATGTGTGTGTGTGTGTGTGTGTGTGTGTATTCTCAGCTCTGCGAAATTTCAGAGCCAATCCATGCCAAGAACTGGACCACTTTCATCAATGCCAAACATGGTAGCTGTGCAACCCTTGGAGAACCACAAAGTTGAGAAGTTGCTTCAAGAAATTTATAGAGGCATCAGATGCCCAAGCATGATGCACTTCATCATAATTGCAAAAGCCAATAGCTTGCAACTCAAAACATTTGTAAATGTAACACACTGTTGTGGGAGTATAGCAAACTGTAGAGATTCTTTTCTGCTCCTCCAAAGAGAGTCCTTTGCATACAGAAAATCCCATAAAGAGGGATACCAAGTATAACAGAAGGCCAGAGCAAATCCTTTCTGTGCTATAAACGCTGTGCTGGGAATTTCTGGCACACCCATTCCCTTGCAGGGGCCTACTATCAAATTAGGAACAACCCCTCAATAAACTGCTGGCCATAAAGTTCATTCTTCCATTGATGGCTGGACTGAGGCAGGAGTTTGTTACAGAATAAAAACAATAATACCCATCACCATTTTTTCAGGTTAGGTGAGCGTCTGCACAACAACTCAACAATTTCCATTGATTCCTAAGTGGAAACTTCCAATGCATTCCTAAAGATGAAATTCAACCCCCCAAGCAAAACAAACCCCCACCTACATCAGAAAATCTAGGGGGAGGGGAACACTCTCTGATTTGTCTGATTGCCTTTTGCTGGTTGGCTGAGGAACAGAGGGAAAGGGGAGCAAACAATAACCTTAAAAATGATCTCTGTTCAGATATCTGAATCGGCAGTGTACATAGTAAGGTTTGGGTACTAATTCATTGTGTTTGGATAAGTGAATTTTTGCATAGCGAATGTTCATAAAGTAAGACCTGCATGTACTTCAAACAGTAGCATACCTAAAAGTTCAGTGAAGGCCTGCAGGCCTCAACAGAGTGATCCTTTTTAACTTTTCTAATAAGAGGCTTGGATCCTCTTGTCTTTTACAGATTAATCTATGACTGTTCCTATGGTGCTGGTGTGTGTACGTGTGTGGGATCCTAGCTTCTTCTTTTCAGAGCACAATGCATATTTTCAGTCAAATTAGAAAGGTCCCATCGATTAACATTAGCAGAGTCTTTCCTTCTGCTGAGGGCTGGGCTGTCTGAGGACAGGGTGGCCATTTCAGCATCACCATGAAAAGAAGTTACACTTTGCCAAAAAAAAAAAGAGGGTACAGATTTGCATAGAATCTGCAAATGCCAATTAATATGTACAGATGCACATTTAGAAAGAATTGCAATAATTCAAACAGAAGTCCATCAGCCACAAAAACATTTCTCAGCATTGTGGGGAGGCCTGGGAGCCGGGGACAGAGTTGTCCATGTGGATTTCATTGAAAAGCCTACTCTATCCTGTTTCAGTGTGAATTCTTTTTTTCTAGGTTATTATTTTTTAAAACGAACAAACAAACATGAGATGGTTTGAGAGCTGACTCTGACACACACACACTTGTATTTTATTTTATTTTTCGCAGTTACTAACCACCTGAAGCAGTGAGAAAGTGCGACTCGTGATGTGCCTGTTGAAAACAAGGCTGCAATTCCCCCCCGGGAGCAACGGGATGTGGTGACGCTCTGTCACTCTCAGGGAGTTTGTACCTATGGGGAGAGGCATTTTCCCTCAGCGCCGCCACCACCCCATGCAATTTCCCTGGGAGTGGTGGCATGTTATCACATCACCTCACTCCTGAGGGAACTGCTGCCACAATTTCAATGCAAGTAACAGCAGCCGTGCGCATGCCAACCGCTCCAAGAGGCTAGCACCTATATATAAAAAGAAAGAAGAGCAGAATCAAGCCTCATGCCCTACCTAGCCTTGCAATCCAGTAGGATAATGGATTGGGAAGTAGGTCAGACACATGCCCGATCCTCACTGTTATATGGGAGTTATGTGAAACAGGCCCATCGTCACATTAGTCCTGGAGATTCAAATCTGGTGAGTCTGTTTTGCAAGTCAAACTCACTGAGGCATCTCTAGGTGAAACCTTGTCTAAATCGTGCTGCTTATCCCCACGTTCAAGCCCACCACCAGTTGCTACACACAAATAGTTGCTCACAACTATTAGTTCACTTGACCGTCACAAGCCCTGGGCTAAAGCGCTATCTGTATATCTGTATATTCAGTAGAATGCATGACTCTTACAATTTAACATTTATTAAGTTCCAACAGCGGGCTGTGGGCTGCAAGATACAAATGAAAGGCAACGACACTTTAAACATTTCAGTAAAAAAATAAAATAAAATAAAACCCAGCAACAATTAATATTATCTGGCTTGGGTCTCTGCGGTATTCCACAAAGAGATACGGGCAGAAGCAATAATGAGGCAACTCCTGTCTTGTAAGCACTGTATCCAAAATATCCTTCTATTTAATCAGATACAGTTTAGATCTGCTTTTGTTTGGCCACCCCTGTTTGCGGCAATCATTTTCGGAAGATCACCAAGGGAAAGGAGTCCTGGCAGGCAGAATCTCGGTTTAATACACTCCTTTATGGAAGCATTTGGTCTGGTTCCAATGTGACTGGCCTTATGGAAGTGTCACTGGAAAGCTGTTCATGGTGGTGGCAACCAAGGCAGGAATGGACTTGAGAACCAGCTACCTGCAGGGCTTCCTGTCAGGACTCGATCTCCCTTTATTAACCCTCCTCCGGGGCTAAATTTATATAAATTTATTCTTAAATTTATATGCCACTTACTTGCCAAAATGGCTTCTACTGGTTCAGCTCCTGCATGGCCTCACCTGACTCTGATGACAAAGAGAAGTAGAGCTTACTGCTGACACCTTGCTCCAAATACAGTGATGGCCTCATCCAGTGGCTTCATAAAGATTGGGGTGGGGAAACTGGATCTAGTCAATGGATCAGATCCTTATTTTTCCCCACCCCTCATGGGTCAAATTTGACAGGGGAGCAGGATCACTCACCTGCCAATTACCTGATGTGGCAATGAACTAGGTGGCAGGTTTTTCTCCATGCAAGCCCTGACAATCAACTGCTTTTCAAGGCTTGCAAAGAACTAAGCATGGCAAATATTAATAGACAAGATAGGCAAGGGTAGACAGGTAGTTGGTTGGCCTTTTCCCTATCACCAATCCCACACAACCTGACAAGACACTGTGTACATGTCCCTAGGATCTGTAGTAACAGCAGCATCAAATTCAGTACAAATTCAATGAATTTAGTCTTCAAAGTGCCTTGCAAACTTGTCACAACGAGCTTCTGAGGGTTCTATCACTTCCACTCCTGGGTCAGATTTAATAGCCCTTTCAGCATCCGAAAAAAACTCTGTTGGATGTCTATTCAAGGACTCGGTTGCAAAGTGAGCTTTATTTGCTGCTGTCACTGCCATATAGTAGGCATGATAATGTGCTCTTACCCATCTTTGGTTGCAGACCCTGTGACACTTTTGTCACTCAAGCTGTTGCCCTGCTTGTTTCATCACCTGGAGAGTTCCTCAGAATATGAGAGAGTTGAACAGATTCCACCATGCTAGAGAGGGCGCTTTGGGGTAATTGTCTAGCTCACTGTTCCACAGTGATAGACTAGGTGCTTCACATCTGCACCACATTCTAGGGGGCAGACCATATTAATTGGTCCCCCACCCCCTGCAGGAGTGAACTCAAATCTTACCAGAAGGTAGTCTGGCTATGACAACAGAGTTACTGCACTTCCCTAATTCCAGACCACCAACTCCTTGGCCAGTTGCAAGGACCCAGTACAAAGCATGACCTGCCAAACATGTTGGGCCACTGATGTACTGAGACACCTTCATGGTTGTCTTGGTGACCATGAAGTCCTGAGCTGCCAGCCGTGACATGAATGTTAAAGTCCCTCAGGAGAAGTTCTCATGGGTTCTCCAGCATGACACACTGGACAGCATCTCTGCCAGCTTGCTCAGAGCTATTGCAGGGCAGAAAAGGTTGTGGTAGACGAGCAACAGGCCAGTCCTGTCTCTCTAACCCAACATCAGATGCAATGCTTCAAATCCAGTCCCTGAGCAGACTGGTCTGCTGACAAGGGAGACTGAACCTCAATGGATTATTGTGCCTCCCAGAAACCTAGCTTATACTGGTGCTGAAGTGACTACCAGGATGGACAAAGTTGTGAAAAATCAATGCCACCCCACTCACCAACCCAGGTCTTAGAAATATGGAAGAGGTCAGTCCTCTCATTAACAAAAAGATCGTGGATGATGTGAGTCATATTACTGACCAGCTCAGTAATAGCACCAACAAGCTAAAGGCTGGTTGATACAACCATGAAGTTGGTTGGTGGTGTGGCTAGACGAGGAGGTAACTGAAATATGTCTTTCTTCTCTCTTCCTCCTCCTCAACACTCTCTGACCTCCCATGCTGTTTCTTCCTCTGTAGACCAGTTTTTTAATCGCCTCCCCCTCTTCTGCTGCCCTGACACACATATCTTCTATGTAATAAATACTCGCCCTTCACTGATGCGCCCACAAACAATACCCCATAGCAATAATATAACTTACAAAAATATAATTCAGTAAAGTACAAGTGCAGCAACATTAGCAGTATCACGACCATCAATATAAATGTGACGACATAAATAGCAACAGCAATTGATCTTAGATGCACTGGTCTTTGATCGTACAAAGTGCCGTGCAGAAAGAGCAATATATATATATATCCGTGATCTTATAAGAATTATCTCCCAGACTTACATCTGTGATCCTCATTTGGCTATACTTTGCTTGTTGGCGTTTTATGTTACTGTTTACTGGAAAATAATTAAAAAACCTCTTTCAAAGAAAAGAACCATCTAGTCTAGCTTTCTAACCTCCAACAGCTGCCTTGACAGATGACTTTGGGAACTCAAAAGCAGGGCATGAAGGCCGCAGCTTTCCACTGCTCCCTAGCAAATGATCCTCAGAAGCATACTGCATGCAGGTTCCATTTAGCCATAACTGGATAGCTCACTACAAAACAGCCCAATAAGGATTGAGTAGGTTCAGTGGTCACAGATTAACTGTTGAGGATGGGATGGGAAAATGGGGGATAGGGGATGGGGAATGGAATGGAATCATATATCCTGAAGAAGGGCTTGGCTGGCTAGCTAAAACTTTGCACTGCAATTTTTGTTGCAGGCCCCACTCATCATAGCTCATTGTTTTTATTGACAGGCTATCCTGCATGTATTTGTTCTGTCCTTAAGTGGGGGAAAGGGTAGCTACTGGCCTTCACTGCATCCTATGGCGGTGCTTTTTCAGTAGTGCTCACACATAGGACAACAATGTTTCAACTGATGTTTAACATCCTCTACTATTTTTGGGCTGAGAGAGAAGGTGGTACCTCTTTGATTCTCTCACCTTGCACTGTTTAAGGATGTCAAGGCCCCCTATTATTGTTTGCATTCATTTAGCATGAAATGCAATGCACATCCAAAGTCAACAACAGGGGAAAGTGTGGGCCCTCTTTTCCAAATTTGTTGAATATCTGCCAAATTTTATACAGTGCTGAGTGATACATTTTGTGCTTGACCGTCCCTAACATTCACCCAAAATGTGAAGTAAGGGACCAAACTAGACAGGAGATCCATGATCAGATCTCCCATTTACTATTACTTTAGTAATTATTGCTGTTTTCCCAGCAATAATTACTACTCTTATATACCCCACCATGGTAGCATGACCCCTCTCTGCCCCGGCTGGTGCTGTGACCCCATCCCAATGATTCCATTTTACAAAAATGTAACTAGAAGGGGAATCCAATCATGAATCTCCATAATCCCATCTAGTTTGCTAACTTAGAGGGACCAGGCAGGCATGAATTCACATATCTTCCTAGGCTGGGTGCACCTAGAACAGTTCCCTCAAGATCTCAGCAAAAGAGGTCCATGTGCTGCCATAAATCATTAAAAAGAAGTCACTACAGACCCACAGAGGAATTACATCATCTTAATTCAGTCACCTCTTTCTTAAGTTGTGTTGATATATTGTCATGAAGCCAAACAATCTGTCTGATGCCTTTAATATACACACACACATCCACCCCTTTGTACTCACAAACAGAGAGGGTGCATTATTCAGTATGACATATGGCTATAAAAATCAACTACTCAATCTCCATCTCCATCCTTTTCCAGGGACATTGGTTTATTGTGTGACCGAGACGGCATCATGAATTGCAAAAATCTGGCTTTCAGCGCAGAATCGGGAGCATCCATCAGACACTTTGAGAGCCACGCTTTCATTTGTTAAAAACAACAACAACGGGTTTCTAGCCCTCATGGTAAATGGGAAAGACACAGAAGGTTAAGAGAGTCTCTGCTGTTGGTTTTTTTTTGGAGTAGAAGTGTTCTCTGAATAGTGTACCAGGGACTAGGAAAGAGTTTACTTAATAATAATAATAAAGTAATAATAATATCAGAAGTTGCACCCATCTTAATAAAGTTAAGGAAGCCTAGGTCTGCTCAGTACCTATGAACACCATTTACCCACCACTGAACTTCATGATAGAAGACAGGTGAGATAGAAATCAGAATATAATTTGTCTATCTGCAACAGGTGTGGGGAAGCTTTGGCGCTCCAGAGGTTGCTGAACTCCAAATCCCATCATCCATGACCACTGGTCATGATTGTTGAGACTGATAGACGTTGTAGTTCAGCAACATCTGGAGGGCCAAAGGGTTCCCCACACCTGATCTACAATCTGATAGAACTGATCACCAACATTTGATTGATCAGTTCAAACCATTTAATTATTTTTTTTTGCATAATTTAATTGAGATTTGCATGGTGCTCTCTGAACTCCCCTCCACCTCTCCGCATAGTGAATTTGTTGAATATCACTTTTTTCAGTTGGTTAACTAGCAGCACACCAGTTTGCCTCTCCATCCCCAGGAGTATTTAACATTTTAGATGGTTCCATGTCTTCCTGACCCATTCTTGCACATCACATTTCAAACCTATAACAGCCTTGCATGCGTATGTGTGGTTCTCATATCTGCGTGGTCGAAAGCCCAAGTGGAAGCATTTCCATTGTTTACCATTTTTGGCAACCTTCTGTCTCAGGAGACAACATTGGAGTGCACTTTTGTAGAAGACATCTGAAGGCAGCCCTGTATTGGGAAGTTTTTTATGGTTGAGGTTTTACTATGTTTTATATATGTTGCAAGGGACAAGGGTGACACTGTGGGTTAAACCACAGAGCCTAGGACTTGCCGATCAGAAGGTCGGCGGTTCAAATCCCTGCGATGGGGTGAGCTCCTGTTGCTCGGTCCCTGCTCCTGCCAACCTAGCAGTTTGAAAGCCGTCAAAGTGCAAGTAGACAAATAGGTACCGCTCTGGCAGGAAGGTAAACGGCGTTTCCGTGCACTGCTCTGGTTCACCAGAAGCGGCTTAGTCATGCTGGCCACATGACCCGGAAGCTGTACGCCGGCTCCCTCAGCCAATAAAGCGAGATGAGTGCTGCAACCCCAGAGTCGGTCACGACTGGACCTAATGGTCAGGGGTCCCTTTACCTTTATATATGCTGCAAGCCACACAGAGTGGCTGGGGGAGCCCATTCAGATGGGCAGGGTATAAATAATAAAAGTATTTATTATTATTATTATTATTATTATTATTATTATTATTATTATTATTGAGGTTGGAAGGTTACCACGCCTTCTGTGGCTGTAGAGACTGCTGTGGGAGAGACATGTTTTGTTGCAGCTGGGGCAGATGAAGGTGTCCGGTTGTGTTGCTGCAGATGCACCATGGCATTTATTCTCCCTGTACTCCTCCCAGCGGTCATTCCTCCTTTGGTCACTGCTAGGAATACATGACCTGATTGTACCTATGTATTAAAATTAGGAGGTTAGAAGTACATACTAACGGGAATCTATGTTTTATGCTGTCAAATTCATTGTTGCAATCTTGAGAGCTAGAGACTTTGAAAAAAAGGAGACTATGGGGTTGCGGCACTCATCTCGCTTTCAGGCTGAGGGAGCCAGTGTTTGTCCACAGACAGCTTTCCAGGTCATGTAACCAGCATGACTAAACCGCTTCTGGCACAACGGAACACCGTGATGGAAGCCATAGCGCACAGAAATGCCGTTTACCTTCCCGCCGCAGCAATACCTATTTATCTACTTGCGCTGGCTTGCTTTCGAACTGCTAGGTTGGCAGGAGCAGGGACAGAGTGATGGGAGCTCACTCTGTCGTGGGGATTCAAACCGCTGATCTTCTGATTGGCCAGCCGAAGAGACTCTGTGGTTTAGACCACAGCGCCACCCGTGTCCCTTTTACCAACCTTAATAAAATAATGGAAACTGGCAATTCATATTATTCTAATAACCTGAGTTGGTAAACCTCACAAAGGTGCTTGGGAAGCACATCATGGGGAGACATTTGCTGCTTATGCTGTAACATTTTCCACATTTCTTGTGCATTCATGACAAGAAAATTGGTCTTTCAAACACATGTTAAATGCTTGTACCAATACACATACACATTCAAATATTTTGCAGTCATTAAACTAAAGTGTTCGTCATTCTAAACATGCTCTGTGCCTTCCTCTTACATCCTGCCATGAGCCTCTGTTTAGAACAACTCTCTATAGACAACAAATGTTATGTCTTACCCAAGATGTCCAGATCACTAATATTTTAGTGTGCCTCAGAGTATTAAATATGCATAGCCAATTCTGAACACATCATGCTTGATGTGGGCACCCAGATAGTTCTTCTTACATAATGATCCTGTGTGTTTGTGCAGCAAATTGATTAGATGCTTACAACTTAAAATGATTTATTTCTGAACAATGTAGTTAAGCCCGTGGATAATCTGTCTCGCAGAGACAGGTTCTTCCCCTGAAGGGGTCTCAGTCGCAAATTAGACAGTCGCATTGCATTACTTCCACCGAGTTAGCAGCCAAAGCCTCTCTCCTGTCCCACCAAGTGGATGGGACAGCAGACACAGTGATCTACGTAGCACGATCCGGATTGTCCCAAGAGCTGGGTCCTAAATCTCCCAAATCAAAATGGCCCGAGGTGGGAAGTGGTTGAGGGAGCAAGGAAGACGCAAGCAGACGGTGAAGCAAGACCGTTCTGAATGGTCCAGAGTAGTGGGAATTCGTCACTCTGATAAGCTCTCTTTCTCCCCCTCCTCTCTTTGAGCTTCACCATAGAAATTCCCTAGAGAAATTTCACCATGTTCAAGCTAATCTTCTTACAAACATTGTTATTTATTTATTTTATTTTATCTGACATGTGTCAAGCAGGCCTGCTAAGCCTATTAGATCTCTAGGGAGGCTGGGGTCCCCCTCCTCCGCTCCCCGCTCCGCTCCGCACAACCGCCTTAAAACTGCCTGTCTTCGTGGTTGGCTGCTTTGGACATTTCTCCATCACTGAGAACAGACCAATTTTCTTATAATTAGAACTGGGCCTTACTGGGCTTAGAAGTTAAAGATGGAATAAACACCCACAACTGTAGCTGCTCCTCTGGATGGTTTGAATGGAATGAGTGACTTTTCACCAGGCAGCTTATAACACACCAAATATCAAAATACTAGAATTTTGTAAAAGAATGTACAGAATTAAGAGGATGTATTCATCATGATGTGTATACTACAACTCAGGTCATTCGTTCTTTCTTTCTTTGAAAAAGGTGGTGTTACTCACCTCAGAGTTGTTATAGTAAGTGCCACACTTCTAACATTTTTAAAAATGTGCTGGTACTGCATAACCTCAAGTACTCCCAGAAAAAAACACGGTTTCTACTGATTTGAAGGCTCCTTTGCTCATGCTTGTGTGCAAGTGCTCAAATCAAGTGCAAGAGAGAAGGACCAGCAGAAATGGGGCAATCCTAAGGTATGCACAGTACAGTAACAGAAAGAATCGTCTCCTTGTATAGGTCACTTCTAGGTTTCCACTGAAATGCTTTATTTTGATGAAGCTGTGTCCTTACACATCAATAGGAACGTCCAAGATTTTAACATAGCTGGGATTGTGTCTCCAACCCCGTCCCACCCACCCCAAACAAAAAATTTAGTGGCACAAAGAACAGGTCCTGTCCTTTGTAATTTGGTTATTCGTGTGAAACATTAAGGAAACTCATCTAATGCAAATTCTGAAGGAAATGCAGCACCCACCTTTTGCAATTCAAAATGGAGGAGGAAAAACAACAACGAATCAGGCCAATGAAGACTAAGCATGCAAACTGAGTGTTGAACATTGACTGACTACAGAAGGGGTGGAGGTGTAGGAAACCCTTTGGAGAGAAGGCATGAAATGGAGACATTTGAATCTTGAACTGAAGCACTTGGCATTGCAGTGCTCTGTTACAAGGCCTCACTTGTTCTAATACAAAAGTGAAAAACTCACAGCCCACGTGATAGCATTTAGTGGCCCACTGGCGGCGGCGATCTGCTCCTGCCACCTTTTTTTGCACTCCAATAGCATCTCACTGAGAAGTACCTACAGAGTAGCAGACCTTGATAAAATAGCTCTATGAGTGGCACTCTTTTAAAATACTTTATGACAGTTTAAGAGGCGGCATAAGAGGAAGCAGAATTAATGGAGAACATACCATAATGTCGCATTTGTCAACCATGTATGCTGTAGACAGTGGCAGAGTTTGGGCTCTCAATTGTGCCCTGTGCCTCTCATGCTCCATTCTACAGCATTGTTTTGGTGCCCCATGCAGCACAGCATCCAACTTGCCCATGCCTGATCTCTAAAGTGGGCATGGCTACCAGAAAATATCTGCATGTCCAGAAGTACTGAAATGTGTTGTTGTTGTTGTTTTTGAAATATCCTTACTCTTTTGTGCTGTACTAAGAGGAGATGAAAAAATGTACAGTCAAGTGTTAAAAAACCCATTGACACCAGTTCTTGTGGGTTCATCTTTCATAACGGCTCTGTGATTAGATGTGGGAAGATAGATGAGGAGATGGTTGGACAAGTGAGCAACATTCTGCTCCTGTGCCAGGGACCTTTGTTTTCTTATTAGTGTGCGCACAGGGTGTGGATGAAGAGATAAATTGTTCATTCTGGACAGAATCATCTTGGACAGAACGAAATTTATCACTGACCAGAGGAAGGGACAAGATGGAGAAAACGATTCTTTAAGTGGTCATCTTGCAGAGGAAATGTCAGGTGATCACCCTTTAATGGAAGATTAGAAATACAGAAAGAGTTAATGATAGATGCACTTGCACACGTGCGCGCGCACACACACACACACACTGCTTCGTACAAAAAAAAATCAGTAGGAGCTTATCGGGCTGCAGCAGAGTTGGGACAATTAAACACATGCCACACAGCCTCGCAGTTATTGAATTTAATTTGGGAGTTGTTCTGATCAGTGAACGGAATAAGGAGACAAGGATCTCTCTAAGCTCGAGTTCCCTTATGGATGAAACAAGCAAGGAAGCAACAATAAAACACTAACCATCTATTGCCAGAGTAAAACCTTTCTACCTTTTCTGTTTACTGCTGTGCCTCCTCTGTCCTCTGCCACCTAAATGCCTACCAGAGTCCATTATTCATTATGGATATATTTTCGAGCCAGGTCTGAGCCTGCCTGCATCCTTTGTTTAATGTTCATGAATTATGTTCAATGATGCTGATGATTTGGGAACTGTTTCTTTATGTTTGCTAAGCTATTATAGCCTTAGTCAATCTTTTAGAACTTGGTCTTATGGGCAATTGTTTCTTTTCAGTTATGTAGGGACTGTCTGTGGTTCTGAACCAACTATGTACGTACTTAGTTGGGGGAGCTATGAGTACTTTACAGAGGACAGTCTTCTGGTTGAAGGTGTCCTCTATTTGAAGAGCTCTCCAGTCCTAGTCCTGTTTAATGAACCCTAGCAAGTGAGAGCAGGGACCTTGAAGTTGCCCGTCAACAGTTTGCATCAGCAGTTGCCTGCTGACAATCTTCCCCGTTACATATTTCTTCTGTTTGGTGTGTTTCTGTTTGAATCATCACAATTCCTTCTTAATCCACATCCATCCAAAGGATGATGTGGCCGTCCAATCCGGACGGTCCGGAGGCAAGGCATGGGCTAGTTAAACTGCCCACGACTGAGGACTCGCCCCTGTTTTCTCCCTGCTTGGTCAGTTCTCCTGCCCTCAGGTTAGGCTCTTTATTTCTTGACCTTGCTATGGACCTTGGTTGGTCACCTTGGTTGTCCAACTGGGCTGGTAGGAATTTTTTCCCACTTGGCAAATTGGCACCATTTGTTTTTTCACCTACCTCGTAGCAAATTGTCACAACTTTGTAAGTTTTGGCGGTTTGGCATTGGAGTATTAGGTTGAAGGGGAGGGGAGGTAGTGGTCATCACCTACCCCTCCTAATTCAAGGGTATTCAGTTAAAGGAATTTGGGGGGCGTGGTCTCTGTCCGAAGCCCCAGATGGGAGGCTAGGGCCATGGCACGACCCCTAGTGGTGATCCTGGAGGAGTTCCTAGTTGATGTGCATCAGCAGGCACCTCCCTACTGGTGGTTAACGCTTCCAAGACTCCTGCAGATGGGCAGGAGTCAGATATAGTCTTGTGGTTTCCAGTGCCTAAGCCAATACAGCTCACATTCTGTAACCAATAAAGTTGTGGCCTTTTTCACCCATTAACCTAAAATACGGTTTCATGTGTCTTTATTGCACTTCCTGGGAGGGTTTGGGACCTTGCCATGCAACATGGGCATCTGGGAAAGCTGCAGAATGTAGACCACCAGAAAAAATGACTTGCAAAACTCTTCAACCACCTCAAAAGTAAGGAAAGCACAACAAAGCTCCTACACCTACCCATGAGCATTTCATTGAAATCTTCCCTCCCCCTTAATTTCTTCTGCATGCACTTTGTTTTCTCATTAGCTGATGGAGAAGGGTTAAAGAAATGCAGTAGAAAATTTTGGCAGGGCACTAATATTTATCTATGTAGCCTATTTAAGCAAGGGGGCAACGTTTGCTCCTTTTTATTTCAGGTAATTCAGCTGACATTGTTATTGTAATACAATATTATAATTGCAATACAATCAGAAATAGCCTTTCCAAATGATATACCTTTACCTGGAGCAAAAGAAAAAGGGGGGGGATCCAAGAGAAGCATTTTGCTTATTGTGAGCATAGCTTACAGCATCTCTGGAGCTTGCTGAGCCATCAACCAAAGCCAAGGAAACTGAAAAGATGTAAAAAGAAACCTTTACAAACAAAGACTGGCCATTGCTAAACCCCACTTGTGCCTCTATTGAGCAGCTGTAACAGAAAAGGCTGAGAAAATCTGATCAATACTCGACAAAAGTGTGTTAGAATTAGAGAGGCTCACAAATGCCCACTCACCCTGATTTTCTCCATGGGAAGCAGACTCGAGCAGCCCATCTTCCCCTGGTAATAATACAACCCCATAAATAAGTGGCACTTAGTTGCGGAGTAGCAAGAAGCCAAATGGCCCAGCTCTGTCCCTGCACTTAATCTCGTAGTGTTTTTGTATTGCCTGTAATAACTCCTTCTGGGAGGGAAAAGCCTGTCTCTCTCGACTCTCTCCTTTTTTGTGCCTATTCGTTGCTCTTCCTCCACTTTGGGCAGAGTTCAAAACACTCTGGAGTCACAATCAAGAACCCTTTGCATTGCCAAAGCATTGGACAGGCATTAAGCAACTAGTCATAATGGACATCAGTCCAAACCGGGGTAATTTTTTGCTTTATGGTCCAGCAGGCAGATCTGGGTGTTGTGTGTTGGAGTTTTGGCTTAAAGCCACAACTCAGCTAGGAATGCTAACTGGATAGGCTTGGTCAAGCGACTGACTCTCTCATTTAATTCACAAAATGCCTCACCAGAAAATATATCTGATTAAACCATGCTGATTAACTAGGAACAGGGAACTCATACAAGAACTGCTTCATTTCCTACTTGTGCTTTGGAAATGTACGCAGCCAACCTTGCTCATTTTCTGGCCACTGCAAAACACTTTATATACAACAGTACAGTAAGAATGCCCATCTTTGTAAGGACTGGATTGCTCTAGAACTGTTCTCTAAAGGCTACAGCCCTTCAGCCAGACCTTACCTAGATTTAGAGGTTAGGATTCCCTGCTGTACAGCACAGAAAATACTTCCGGCAGCATCTGTGGACCACAGAGTTTGGGCTCTCCAGCAGTATCTTGTAAATAGCCAATGTTAGAATAAGGGTGACTCTCCCTGCTCCCAGTTCCCCAATTCTCTCAGGTGGGGAGAAGTTGTTTCCTTTCAGTCAAGATGCAAACAAATACTAATTGTAGTCTACCAATGTTTCCTACAGACCAAAAATAGTTTCCTCCTCCTCTTCCTCCACTAACTAGTCAACATACTCTAAATGTTGAGAGAGGCCTCCATCTTTTCTTACTGTTTCTGAGGAACTCTCAGAATAACTCCAGGAAATGTGAGTATTGCAAAATGGCCTTTTCGTTTTGCCACATCACCTTGGAACCATCTCTGACCATTCCCACACGACAAACCTGGGCTTCTGCATCCATTTTCTGGCCGGTTCTCTACTTGCATTCTTCAGAACCTGAGTTAAGATAAATTAAGGTCACAGCCAGCTCTTTAAAAGCCATTTAAATGTGGACTTGGGGGAAGGGGAGGGAAAGTGTAAGCTTAAAATCTAATTTATCTAATTGCCTGGGATGCGGAGGAGGAGAAGCTGTGCTATTTCCCTGTGTCCTGATCTAAATAATAAATTATGGTGGCAACAGGCCAAGCAAGAGCGCTGTAATTCCCTGGAAAGGGGCATGATGAAACGTCTGGGTGTGAGGAAGCTCCCCTGGGAAGAAGCTGAGTTGTTATCTCTTGTCACTGTGCAAAGTCAGCCCAGCCGGTTCCCAGCGTGACCCTGCCTCCTCCCTCATCACAGGGTGGCTTTAATCAGGGAGGGCAAGAATGCCAGCAGATAAAATGTGTGCTCAGAGGCCTGATTTCAGCAACTCATTAAAGGCTTGGGTCTCAGGGTGCGACCAGGGTAAGACTAAAGATGGGAGGCCATGAGGGTGGGGGGAGGAGATAAGAGCAGGCAGGCTTTGCCTTAATTAACCACAGCCCAGTTATCAAGGATTTAATGCAGGGGGCAGAGGGGGAGAAGGGGGGGGCAGAGGTGCTGGAGGAGGCAGGTGCAAGCATTATCACTGGGGAACAGTCTTAAAGATATGATTGGAAAAGCATTGGCTGGGTTAACGCTCTTCTTCTTAAAAAAATAATAATGTTTTCTTGAGCAAGCAAGGATCCTTTAGGGCCTTAATGGAAAAAAAGAGAAAGAAATGAGGAACGGCAACATCATCTTTGATTGGTTGGGAGGTAATGAGTTCTTGTTGTTACTTTACTAAAGCGCTTGTCAAACTCAGTGGGAGGGATCTAGAGCACCAGTCCTTTGTCTGCCATTTCCGTTCTTCTGTCTGTCATCAAGGCCATTTCAAACTGGCTACCCCACTCTCTCCCTGTTCTCCTTCTGCTGGCAGGTGAAGACTTTCTTATTCCGACAGACTTCCGGGAATTGATTGTGTTTAAGGTTAAGGACAAAGGTCCGTATAGTAAAAGCTATGGTTTTCCTAGTAGTGATGTATGGAAGTGAGAGCTGGACCATAAAGAAGGCTGATCGCCAAAGAATTGATGCTTTTGAATTATGATGCTGGAGGAGACTCTTGAGAGTCCCATGGACTGCAAGAAGATCAAACCTATCCATTCTGAAGGAAATCAGCCCTGAGTGCTCACTGGAAGGACAGATCGTGAAGCTGAGGCTCCAATACTTTGGCCACCTCATGAGAAAGAAGAGAAGACTCCCTGGAAAAGACCCTGATGTTGGGGAAGATGGAGGACACAAGGAGAAGGGGTCAACAGAGGACGAGATGGTTGGACAGTGTTCTCGAAGCTACCAGCATGAGTCTGACCAAACTGAGGGAGGCAGTGGAAGACAGGAGTGCTTGGCGTGCTCTGGTCCATGGGGTCATGAAGAGTCGGACACGACTAAATGACTAAACAACAAAACAACAACAACAAAGGTTAAGGAAAAGGCTGGTATTGTGGTGCTTATGTGCGCGCACTCTCTCTCTGTATAGATAGATATAGATATGACTTCCCATGCATGCAAAGACAGGTTCCTGTGGATTGGGCAGATGTGGCCAACAGAGGGTCCAATGGTCAAGAAGGAGGTTTCTTCACATGCTGTAAAGGGAAGTGAAGGGCAGATGCAGCTCGTCAACCTAGGAACCTAGGAAGGTAGCCCATCTCAGAGAAGGAAAACTCTCATCATAAACCTCTGCTGTCTTGTGGCTCCCCTTTTCATTTGTGAAAAAGGCTTCGAGAGTAAATTACATGGAAAAATCCATACCCTCTGCATTGCGGGACATCTTGGGGAGAAGAAAAGACTAAGGAGTAAACCCTACACGAATTCAGGGTGGAGTTCTTAAGATGGTTGGATGAGAGAGGGCTCTTGTCTGGGCAGCCCAGAATCTCCATTGCCCAGCAGCTTGACTTCCCCGCCGGAGGCACACTCCATTGTTTCTCAAGAAAGATGGATGCCAACAACATGTTTGTGTGTGTGTTTATATTCTATTAGTTTAATTGTTTTTTATTATCCCTCCTCATTTTTTCAGTTGTTTCTATTTTATCTGTTGAGTTCCTGTCTGGAGAAAAGGTGGAATATCAACAACAACCACCATTTTAGCACATGGTGCTCATAGGAAGTGCCTGATGACCCCTATCAACTCATGGAAAGACAAGTGAGATTCCAACACCATGAGATGCAGCTTTTGGCCAGGTCACCACACATACTGAAAAAGCAGCAGCTGGTGGACAGGTCTAAAGGTAAAACAAAACAACTCCGAGAGGAAATGGTATAGACAGGCTATTAAATAAACAATATCTAGCGCTGTTATTAAGACATTTGAAAGGTCACATCCCTCAGAATGGACGAAGACCTGGTTGTTAATCTGTTAACAATAGCAAAGGTGGCTATTGTGCAACCCTGGAAAAGTCCTGACCTTATTTCCTTGAATAAATGGCTTTCTAAAATCTGGGAAAGGGCAAAGATGATGATGTTTGAGTAACTCTAAACTATTTGAGTACCTAGCAAAGGACTAGATCCTTCTTGTGAGTCAGCGCCCCCTCCCGCACCAAGAGTGGTGAGTCTTAGGCTTGCTCTTTGCACTCCTTACAGTACAATCATAGGCATGTCTACCCAGAACTATTTCATAGAATGGTAGAGTTGGGAGGAACAGAGTTGATCTAGTCCAACTCCCAGCTCAAAGCAGAATCTGCAGTGCAGGGTGCAACTCAAATACAAATAATGCAGTTGTTTTCCTTCAGAATTCAACATCTGTGCAACTTTGTCATCTGAAGTAATGGGAGTTGTATCTAGGACTCGCTTGGAAGTTTGTTCTGTGCAAATTGGCTGCATTTCCTAAATGCAAATACTTAGACATTTGCTTTACTATTTTCTGGCAATATTTGTCCAGCTCTGCTCTTGTCAAATAATCCTTCTCTCGTTTCCCTCTTCAGTTCTGCTTCCCCTGTCCCGTCTTCTGTAGCTCAGCCGAAATGTAGCCTTTGAGAACGGCTACTGCATTGTTGGTCTCACACTGATCATAGAGATGATACATTAAATGTCAACACTCATTGTTTCATATCTTCTACACTCCTAATTAGATAATTAGCAGAATCCTATATTTAAAAGCCTCAGAATCATCTACCCTATTATTTCCATTGTCAGCTGTTTCAAATTGCTTAAACTGATAATGGTTTTATCTTTGGGGGTGAATTAAAGGACTGGGATGGAATAGGTAAGGGAAACCATGACCACTATGTCTCTTACTTCATCTAGGAGTTTAAAGTTATTAGAGTGCAGATGGAATCTCCACATTGTGATGTAAAGGTAAAGGGACCCCTGACCATTAGGTCCAGTTGTGACCAACTCTGGGGTTGCGGGGCTCATCTCGCTTTATTGGCCGAGGGAGCCGGCGTACAGCTTCCGGGTCATGTGGCCAGCATGACTAAGCCGCTTCTGGCGAACCAGAGCAGTGCATGGAAACGCCATTTACCTTCCCGCCGGAGCGGTACCTATTTATCTACTTGCACTTTGACATGCTTTCGAACTGCTAGGTTGGCAGGAGCTGGGACTGAGCAATGGGAGCTCACCCCGTCACAGGGATTTGAACCGCCGACCTTCTGATCGGCAAGCCCTAGGCTCTGTGGTTTAACCCACAGCACCACTCGCGTCCCTCTACATTGTGATATAGTGCCAACCTTATCTGAGAAGAGCTGAAAAGAGAGCCAGTGTGGTGTAATGGTTCAAGTGTTGGACTAGGACTGAGGAGAGCAGGGTTCAAATCTCTACTCAGCCATGAAGCTCACAGGGTGACCTTGGACTGTCCCTGCATCTCAGCCTAACCCACCTTGCAGGTTTGTTTGAAGGATATAATGGAGGCGGGGAAGAGAACCATGTACGCCATCTCAAGCTCATTGAAGGAAAGACAGGATATCAATTTTGTAATGAATAAGAAGTGTGGGTTTTTTGTGTCCCCCCTTAACCATTTCAAGTCATGCCTGTCTGGATGTGGGAATTGAAGGCTGAAGGCTCAGAACCAAAGTAGGCAGGATGCTGAGAGGCATTTAACAAGCGTTTGTTTTGTTATATATATATATATAAAACCCCTGAAGTGAAGTAATGACAGGCAGCAAATCTGATCAGCAGTGAAAGGGATGCTTAACCCTTTCTCCTTGAGCCTTTTCAGCAATGAAAATCTCTCTTGTGCATCCCACTCCAAACTGCTCCCTTGTTTTCAAAGAAAAATGAATATGGGGTCTTCCTGGCCCTGTCTAAATTGGTGCACACAACCTAAACTTAGCAGCTCCAATAAAGGATGATGGAATTGTGTAACTGTGGATATGTGTGTGTGGTCAGAAACTTGGCGCCTTGTTTGTGTATCTCTTGCTGCCCTGCCAACCTCTCTCTCATGCCAATGAGCCAGAATAACTGAGCCCCCCTCTCTTCTGCTGTTTATCAAGTGTCACTAATTAGGCCTGATGTAATTCAGAGGGGAACTTTTTCTCTACATGTGGTTTAAACCCACATGTGGCTGTGGAGGCTGAGAAACTGGCATATCTTGGCTGTGTATCAAGGGAGCCGATTAATTATAGGAGCTAAAGATGAAGCAGACGAGAGTATGAGGAAGAGAGGGAGAGCGAAACTGGAGGAGGAGGAAGAGTGGGACTTGGCATTGATATATGACCCTAATGCATTGACCCATTGCATGCTGGTGTAGAGAGAGCTATTGATTCACCACTGCAGTCTGTTTACGTTTTGTTTCCTCCGAATTCCAGTCCGACACTTTTAATTTAAAATATATATATATATATAAGAAAGTGGCTATTGATTTCATGTAATTGATACGGTAGCAGCTCATCTTATTCTAATCAGCATCAAGGGTATTAGATGAAGATATAAGTCGTGTGTGTTTGCAGAGGGGGGAAGCAACGGAGTGATGTAAAATGGTTAATCTTGGTGTCATCCTTGTAATTCAGAAATTGGGTTTCCATTAGTAACTGTGCCGTTCTGGACTTGGGAAGAAAAGGCCCCAGCGAGCAGCCTCTGACCACCCATCTCCCTGTCATGAGTGGGACAGAGCACCCTAGAAGGCAGGGACCGCTTGAGATGTCCTCAGCCTGGACTCATAATTAAGAGCACCAAAGATGGAGACATTCATCAAAGGCTGTATTTGGATGGCACTCCCCTCCCCCATCCTCACGGTGTTGCCTTACCTATTCATCTTTGCACTTTATCAGCTCTTTCGCAATATATAAAAGCCACTTCTGGAAATCTCATGGAATCTTCCAGAGGTTTAGCCCCAATTTCCATGTTGTTTGGGGGGAGGGAGGTCTGTTTGCAACCCCGTTAACTTGGGAAACCGTGTGAGTTTTGCGTTGACGAAATTTGGATGTTTGTGCTTTCGGATGAACTTTTCCATGATATTGCATACAGACTGCGTTTTTAACAAGCTCTTGTGATTTTTTAGTACTGTATTGTGTTTTTTAGTAAACCTGCTTAGAACTTTTTGTAGTGGCAGGTGGTATATAGTAAACCTAACCTTCACACATGAGTACAAAACTGCAAAACTGAGTTACTACAGACCAGAGATTCTAGCGCCTTATTTGGGGTGGAAGAGAGCCTTTTTGTTACACAGTAGAATAGTGATCAATTGTATCTTGTCCAGAGATCTGCCAGTAGATAATGCATGTAGATATCCACTTCTAACAAAGGAAGTTCACCATCCTTTAGCAACGTGTTGATAGAGGAGATGGCTTTACCTGGCAGAATCTGGACAAAGATTTCACTAGCCATTTGTGGGGTGTTTAAAGTGTCCAGAACAGGTGTACTAGCCACAGGCAGTCTGTCACTGAAAACTCACTGCCAAACACAAGCCCTGTTCAAACCCAATTCATATCATTGCAAAATAGAAGGGGCGGCATGCGAATGAGATCAGAATCCATTTGCTTTCATCAGAGGAACTGTGGAGATGGGAGCATTAACCAGAGATTCCAGATGGTCTCTGATGCTTGTGATTTTGTCAAGAGCGAATTTCTGTTTAATTATTATTTCCTGGTGTTTTGAGAGTTAATTTTATTGCATACTGCTATATTCTAATAGATTGTTGAATATTACTTTATTTGATATAAGTCGTTGGCTTTTAAAGTTATGCTTGATTATGGCTTTTTGTATTGGATAAGGCATGTTCTTTGTTGCATATTTTGTACAGTAATATAGAAAGGCTGTATACAAATGAAAATGAAATGAAATCAGTGTATTTTACAAGATGCATGCAATAAGGGAGAGAGTGACCCCTGCTTTTTTTTCTCAAGCGGTACTCCTGGCATGCGTCTGATGGCGCCTTTACAAAGGACGATGTCAGAAGCATACAGGAGTGTGTGAAATAAGCTTCTTGCTTCCCCAAAGTTCAAAGGTAATCCAATATTATTCAGAATTGCGCCTGCTGCCCTTTAGCTGTTTTTGCCACCCAGTGTGTTGGCATAGCATTTCCTTCCACCAGCTGCCTGACGGCGAGCTTTACTTTGATGGCTAGGCTATTCCCAAAATATGACATGACAAGGTAGGAGAACAATCTTCTCTTTGGGAGGCAATATCACAGTTCAATATGTTCTCTGTTTAAGACCTTTGAAACCAATAATTTCTCCTGTGGAATGTGGAAGCAGCAACACAAGGGCCGCCGTTTCTGTTATTGTACACTCTAGCTTAAGGAATATGAGATTGCCATATAGACATGGTTTCCTTTTCTGGCCTCTAGTTCTTGCCCAGAGCCAGTGAATGTGTTGTGGGGGGGGGGAGTGCTGGACACAGGGCCAAATTCCCACACTGCACATTAATCACTCTGCAAACCCCAAGTCCGCAACGCACACCTTATGTTGAAAGTACTCATTACACCACATTGAACAGTCGAGGCTTTCCCCCAGAGAATCTTGGGAGCGGTATGTCATTATGGGTGCCAAGAGACCCCTGTTCTCCTCACAAAGCTACAATTCCCAGAAGAGGAGGGATTGACTGTTAAGCCACTCTACAAATTGTATCTCTGTGTGGGTAATAGGGGTCATCTAACAACTGTCAGTGTCCCTAACTACAGTTCTCAGATTCTTTGTGGGAGAACCCATGACTGGTATAAGAGTGCATTATACCAGTGTATAAGGGACAGATGTGGCCCAAGTGATGACTTGTTGGATGTAGTAAAAAAATGTAGTATAAAAACTGACAACTGGAAAACACTGGCCTGCAGGCGCTCCAATTGGAGATCAGCCTTTACCAAAGGTGTCATGGGCTTTGAAGACGCTGAACTCAGGATGAAAGGGAGAAAGGTGCAAAGAGGAAGGCATGCTTGGCAAACCCTCACTGTGTTCAACTCCCACCCTGAAACCTATGTCCCCACTATGGAAAGACGTGGGGATCCAGAATTGGCCTCCACAGTCACTTACAGACTCCCTGTTAAAACTATGTTTGGAAGACAATCTTACTCAGCTACTAGTGATTGCCAAAGACGGATGTGAAATACCATCTCGTGTTAAACCGCCAGTGGCTTGTATCACACTATCCTGCCTTGGCCAGACCACACATGGAGTACTGTGTCCAATTCTGGGCACCAGAAGGACATTAACAAGCTGGAATGTGTGCAGAGGAGGGTAACCAAGATGATAAAGGGTCAGGAAACCAGCCCTTATGAGGAACGGTTAAGGGAGTTGGGTATGTTTAGCCTGGAGACTGATAGGAGATATGATAGCCATCTTCAAATATCTCAAGGGCTGTCACATAGAAGATGGAGCAAGCTTGTTTTCTCTTGCTCTGGAGGGTAGGCCCCAAACCAATGGCTTCAAATTACAAGAAAGGAGATTCCTATTAAATACCAGGAAGAGTTTTCTGATGGTAAGAGCTGCTTGACAGTGGAATGGTCTCCCTCAGAAGGTGGTGGAGGTTTTTAAGCACAGGTTGGATGGTGATCTGTCATGGATGCTTTAGTTGAGATTCCTGCACTGCAGGGATTGGACTAGACAACTCTTGGGGTCTCTTCGAACTCTAAAATTCTATGATTCTATGAGGGGAGAGGGATGGAAGAAGTGGCATCTCCAACTGCTAGTGCTGTGCTCTTTGTGAAAAAAATGGGGTGATGTTGGAAGATCTCTGGGGTTGTGGTGGCCTTGCAGGTGCACCTCACCACTACTGCCTTGCCCTGTCCTATCCCCATCCTATGAAAACAGTGGCACAGGGAAGAGGCTATTACCTCTGTCCCCTCAAACCAGTCGCCACTGCAATACACCAGAAGTGGCTAACCTTTGGCGTTCCAGATATTTCTGATCTACATCTCCCAACAACCCCTAGCCATTGCCCATGAAAACTGGGCTTGAGGAGAGTTGGAGTCCAGCGTTTGGATCTCCACAGTTTAACCCCCCCCCACACACACATTAAATAATACAAACGAAATCACCACAAACCTAACGATTTCATTGGAGCTGGTCATCAAGTGGTGATTGTGTTTAGGGAAATGTTAACTCTCCTCTTAAATAAAATATTCATATGGTGGGAGCAATGACGTAATAAATAAACCAATAGTTTTATAAAATAGCGCTATCCAACAATGAACAGTAAATATGAGGGGGAGAAATGACTGTGAACAGCCGTGGCAAACGGTTATTGCAGTTCTAGCTGGGATATGATCCAGCAGTTGAAAGCTAATTGCAATGAAAAGGCTTTAATGTTCACTTAGGTGGACCAAGCTTCTGGATCTGTCAGATTTCATGTAGGACGTGGTTCTACCATCTTGGGGAGTCCTGTAGGACATGGTTCTACCATCTTGGGGAGTCCTGGAGAACTGGCATCACATGCTCTCTCTAACCAGCTTTGCTGCTGGTGGAGATACCCAGTTATGCAATGGTAAATTTCGAATTTCTTGTACAGTGGTACCTTGGTTCCCGAACTCAATCCATTCTGGAAGTCCATTCGACTTCCAAAATGTTCGCAAACCAAAGCATAGCTTCTGATTGGCCCCAGAAACAATGCTGGCAGCCGAAACAGATGTCCGGCTTCCAAAAAATGTTTGCAAACCGGAACACTTACTTCCAGGTTTGCGACATTCAGGAGCTAATTTGTTTGGGAGCCAATTTGTTTGACAGCCAAGCTACCACTGTAGTCTTCATGGCAGCCCTCATACCCATGCCCCAAGAGTAAGAAAACGCAGACCTCTGTCTGTCTGTCTGTCTGTCTGTCTGTGTAATTCCTACACATGGCAATTAGCAGTTCATGGCATAATGCCTAGTTTGTTTGGGAATCTTATAAGTCATTGACTAGGGTATGTGACTGCAACATTCATAGTTACCTTGGAGTAAGTTTCATTGAACTTGATCATGCTTACTTCTTATTGCAAAGGTTCAGCTTTAACAAAAACCTTCATTCACCTGAAATGCCACCTTTCCCTTCTAGAGGCCTTCCCTGATGCCCACATGTTCCCACCCCCTGCTGAAATTAGGCTGGGAAAGGGGATAGTATATGCTGTGTAGTGTGCTTGTATCCACAGGTTTTCCCAGTTTACAAATGTACCCACAGGCCCCCAAAGTTGGCAATCATTGTTTTAAACTTACCTTCTTAGCATGTTAGCCCTTTTCTGTCTTTCCTGATTCAAGAACTGCAAACGCTTTCTTTAATTTTTGGTGGCCATGCTCAAATTGCAGATGCAGGAATACACACACACACACACAGCCCTTTAAGTATCACTTACAAAAATGGCCTAAACATTTTTTATTCAGTGACACCCTTTGATCCTTCAGAAAAGGTTGCATTAAAATAAAGGGAACATGGATTCTCCATTAACAATTCCTCAAAGCCAGGAGGGAAGAAAAGAGTTTATTAACGGCTAAAGAAAAGGTTTCCCTTCATAATGAGCCTTCCTCTCGTATTGAAGAAAAGCCATCTCTTTCCTCTCCTTTTCTAATAAATGGCTTCTTCGGGGTTTAATTAACTTCTCTCCACTCTCCCTTTGTGGAGAAATGTCACCCTAACCACAAGACAAACTCTGTTTGCTCCTGCACCTTGGAGAGCTGTGATGTCAGATAACTGGTAGCTGTGCTGGAGCATTCCTATCTAAACACAAATGATAGGATTAGGGATCCAGGGTGTTTAAAACCAATAGCAAGGTCCAAGCCAAGATTTTTTTGTCCCTTGGTTATTGGTTTTAAATGCTGGGGACTGTAGGACCTTTGCCTCCTGCTTTCATATGCAGCAGGGAGCCTATTCCATCCCTTGCCATTGGGATTTGGGCAGAAATGGTGACTGAGGGGCAATTGAGGAGCTAGATTCGGATATTTACCGGTATGTATCACATTCCTCCTCAAAGCTTAGGGACAGGGCAGGTTGGTTCTATTAAATCCTCACAACACTTGTTAGGTAGGTTAAGCCAAAACTAGTATTAAAGTCCCCCAGTGCTCTTTTCTAGAAAAAGAGGTGCCGGAACTCACTATGAACGCCCTTGTTCCCTTAGAATAGCAATAGTGCCCACCTGAGAGGCGCCAGAACTGAGCTGAAATAAAGTCCTGGTGTTCTCCATCTGTAAAATGGGTCAATGTTTTTGAAAATTCATCAAATGCTTATTAAGTTGGCTAGGCAAGCACATTGTATATTTGATAGGACATCTACTCTGCACCTGGGCACAGCTGCCTCTGCAATCTGCTCTGCATGCAGTTTTCGTTCTTGTTTTGTGCTTGTGGCACAGTTTTAGTTTGGATTGTGTTAGATTAATCAATAGTGCTTGTACAGTATATCATCTGTAGGGCTCAGCAGCAGGGGACTTGTAAGCACAGGCAATAATTGTACACTTTTAGATTAAAAGTGCATTTTCTTCAGGCTCTAAGCCCAGATCCACCAGGCTTATGTTCAGAGTGTAGGCTGAAGTCCAAAGCCTTTATTGAAGGAAGTGGAGGTCTCCCTCTACTTCCTCTACCCAGCCCCAAGCTGCCTTTCTCCCATGGGGTGATGCTGGGGGTCACTCCTCAGGGCCAAGGCTCCTCATTCCGCCCACAGAAAGTGCAGGAGGGTGGAAGCACTTCCATGGGAATTTCCACTGCTGGTAGTCCATGGCCCTCAAATGGGTGGTGGTGGTACCAAGAGAGGGAGGGTCTGAGCCCAGCCCCCTTGACAATATTGCATTCAATCCAGGCCTGACTGCTGCACCAGCTCTAGGCTTGAAGGGCAGAGCTGTGGATATGATAGCAGCCATTCCATCATACCCCGCTATTGCTCAGCCAGGGTTGCTCTAACGCTGCACCCTGGATATGGAATCATAATGGTTAGCCCTGGAGACACACAGTCAGGTTGTGTATCCATAGCAGTGACCACAGGAAAAGGAATGACCCCTGGGAGGAGCGTAAAGAGAAAAGAAACGCCATGGTGCATCTGCAGCAGAACAACTGGATGCCTTCATCTGCCTCAGCTGCAACAAAACATGTCTGTCCCATATCAGTCTCTACAGCCACCGCAGGCACAGTAATTCTCCAATGGTTTTACTTCAACCCTGATAGGCACGCTCCTCTATTGTCTCCAAAGACAGACAGGTGTGTACATGCTAGTGCAGGGGACCCTGATCTGGATCATGGCTATGGCATGGGGGGAGGAGGATTCTTAAACCCATTCCCCTGAATGGAATAAGGCCTTCCCAATCTAGCTCTACCACCATCCCCACACAATGCTGCCTGTTTATGTTTTTAAAGACCATGCACATCAGGACTAGCATCATGCCTGGCTTGGTCCTTACCTGCATAAGGGTGCTGAGTCAAAAACTTAGGTTGATATTACACAGTTCACTTTGGCCTGGATCAGGCCGAAATCTACTACTTCTTTTTTTTTCCAAGGTCCCACCCCCCCTTCCCTTGGAAAATGCATTTTCTGTGCTTTCAGGAGTTGAGGCTATTGCTGTTTGGGTTATTTTTTTTTAAAAAAAGATCTTCTATAAAGAAACAATCAATATAAGTAAAATTGGGTCATTGCATTACTGAGGAGTGAATTGCAGGCAACAAAGCTAACATCACCTGCACTTTATTTTCGCTGCTGCTGTCATCCAAAGGCAGCAGGGAAATGGGCAGCGGGGAGGTATCCTGCTGTCTGGTTCACAGGGACTAAATTGGGGCTCTTTGTACCTCTGGTATGCAGGATAAAGTCCCATTCACATTCCACAGTAAGAGAAAATTAGCTAAATGCGAAAAAATGTGTCAGCCTATTGCACAGCAGGCCTGCATATTTTACCATTCTCAAATTAGAGAAAAAGTGCCAGCCGGCCAGCTCTGGGGGTTCCTAATGAAGTACCTTATTTTGCCTCATTCTAAGTGCAAACCAAATGGCATGCAGATTGAGCAAGGCAGTAAACTTGCCCACCGAAGCTCATGCATGAACCATGTACAAAGTTCTTGGGGTATGAGACCGAGTTTGTCCATTACTGGCTTGCCAGGTTAATGTCTGTGTGGTGTCTGAGGCATATTATCCTCTATCACACACCCAATGTGCATATGGGTGTGTGTCTTGGCACCCCTTTCAAAGCTTAGGAACATTTAGTGCTCCCCACAACCTGCTCCCCTTCAACCTGCTTGAATTCATTTGGCCCATGTGTTCCTTGTGGGGGACAGCACAAGCACAGACTAATTCTGCTGGTGTAAGCGCAATTGAGTTCAGCTGGAATTTCATATTTTGTGCACTTAAAAACTCCAGCAACCTAACGAAGAAAACCCCAGAAACTCTGGACTGTCCCCAAACAGGTGAATTGGCTCTGAGTTTTGATAAGAATATTTCTTGTTGATGATCAGAAACAAAAGTGGCAAATGCTGGGTGGACAACCTGCAAGGACAAGGACATTATTAGCATCCCAGAGCGGCAGGCTCAAGAAGATTTTCTCCATTCAGATTCAGTCAGTGGGGTTTTCAGCAGCGTTTTAGCAACTGGCTGGAGGAAGCCTGAGGCAGATTCTAATCTCCAGCAGTTAGCAAGAGGGCTTGTTTACTCTGTTCCCTGCCAGAGTTATCGACTGCACAATGACTGATCGATAGCTGGCATTGCTGGGTGCAATTTTCAAGAGTTCCTCAGTGGGCTTGGCACCATTACTTTGGGAAAAAATAAAATAAAAGAGCACTGAGGATTGCGGAATGCTAAAGCTAACAGAATGGGCCTCTTTGAAGAATAAATTCTCTCCTGCTCTAAAAGCGAGTAGCACAGGCCTGAAAACCCTGTCTGCACTTGGTGCCTATTAGATGCCTGTCAGAGGGAGAGAAGCAGCGAGGTCGAGCAAGGTTTGCACATTAGAAATACCACTAAGAGAATTATCAGTAAGTTCATGCAGGGGTACCGCCTTATTTGCACTTAGAGCATATATGGTGGTGAACCTGTCTAGACTGCTGCAGACTGCAGATGAGGGCACATGCAACTGTGTGCCTCTTGATATGGACGGGAAATATCTGCATGTAGGAAACTATCATGTCTTGCAGAAGGCTAAGATCATACAGCTGGAGAGAACCCTGCATCCTATAAAGTCTAACCCCCTGCTAAAGAAATGCCTGACCTGCCTTGAAGACCTTCAGTGACCTCCTCTTTAGGTCAAAGCTTCCATTGTCCAACAGCTCTTGCTGTCAAGGTAATGTCCAGTCAAGCTCTACCTTCCTGTAGCTGGAACTTATTCAATCTACTGCTTTGTAGCAGCAGTGAACTAGCTTCAGTCCTCTCCTATGCAGCAGGCCGTTAGGCATTTGAACCATGCTACCATGCTCCCCTGGAAAACACCCTGATGTTGGGAAAGATTGAGGGCACAAGGAGAAGGGGACAACAGAGGACAAGATGGTTGGACAGTGTTCTCGAAGCTACAAACAGGAGTTTGACCAAACTGCGGGAGGCAGTGGAAGACAGGAGTGCCTGGCGTGCTCTGGTCCATGGGGTCACGAAGAGTTGGACATGACTAAACGACTAAACAACAACAACAACAACATGCTCCTAGGGATACGGGTGGCGCTGTGAGTTAAATCACAGAGCCTAGGACTTGCCGATCAGAAGGTTGGCAGTTCGAATCCCTGCTACGGGGTGAGTTCCCGTTGCTCGGTCCCTGTTCCTGCCAACCTAGCAGTTTGAAAGCACGTCAAAGCGCAGGTAGATAAATAGGTACTGCTGCGGCAGGAAGGTAAACAGTGTTTCTGTGCGCTGCTCTGGCTGGCCAGAAGCAGCTTAGTCATGCTGGCTACATGACCTGGAAGCAGTACGCTGGCTCCCTTGGCCAATAAAGCGAGATGAGCGCCGCAACCCCAGAGTCGGTCACAACCGGTCCTAATGGCCAGGGGTCCCTTTACCTTTACCTTTACCATGCTCCTACTGCCCCGCCTTCTCTTTTCCATTGTCTGTTCCTTCTCCTCCTCCTCACAAGGCTTGTTTTCCACACTCTTGAACATTTTGTTACCCTCCTCAGAACCCAGTCTAGTTTGCCTACACTTTTTGTAAAGTGTGGCTCTAAGACAAGTTGTTCTAAATGACTAATGTGTACTAAAGTGGAACTGATCCTTAAAATCCTTACTAAAAGCTTGCTTGAAAGCCTCCTCCTTGATCTGCTGGTTTTTTATGTGTGTGGCAACGCGGTGGGGGTGAATCAAATGAAGGTACATTTAGTCACACAAGTCCCCACCTGCAATCTAAAATGGTACTGTCCAGACCCATGGGGGTTTTTCCACCAGCCAGCTACTTGCAGGTGGAACTATCCCACCCCTATAATGCTCTCAGTGGAACTTGTGATGGGCATAAGTCCCCCATCCTTGTCCTCTCTCCGTCTTTAACAAGCATAGAAAGGTTTGTCTGAAGCAGGAGAGAACTTTCTTTAACCTTGTCCAGGCTATATATATACTGTAAATAATAGTTCTGTAAATGAGTGGAAGGAATCATATTGGTTCACTGTAAGCATGTACCGGCATGCTTACACGCCTGATAAATGAAGCTTTCACACCAATCTATTGTGCTTTGAGAAGTAATGGGAAACTAAAAACCATCTATCTCATACTGTATTTAAGACTAACATTTAAAATAGAAATGTCTCGGGGGAGGGAGGGAAGAAACCAACAGTTCAGTTGGGTAGCTTGATAAAAATTCATTCTGTTGTGGTATCTTTGGTTTGCAAAAAGTGTTCCAGCAGAAGACTCCATCGTGCCACATCTTGGTAGGGCGCTATCAAAGAAACCTCCCTACATAATTGCCCCAGCTGTGTTTCTTTGACTAAGGTGAAAAAACCCTACAGTCCTGTTGGACTAAGTGCTCATGTTGCAATAGTTTCCAATCAATCCAATATGAAGTGCCAATATCTTGTTCTATAGCTATTGTGACAACAGCTTTTCTCTCTAATATATAACATTGTAAGGATGTTGTCACGCTTCAGTCCATCTGACCATAGGCAGGTGGAGTTGCGAACTACAGTGTGGCAAGCTGCTGGGTTGTTGGGCGGTGAGTTTGCTGGACCAAGTGAGGAGGGGAGGAGGGATCTGGAGGACAAAGATGCAGGCCCAGGTGAGGTGAGGAGAGGAGAGGAAGTGGGAATCAGAGGATGAAGAAGTGGGGCAGTGGTGCTCACCTGACCTGAGAGAGGGGTGAGGAGGTCAGCATGCTGCCAATGTACCAGCAGAGCCAATCTGGGACTCCCTGCCACTTCCCCACCCTCTCCTGGAAAGCAGCAGAGACTCAGCTGTCAGCTGCTAACTAATCGCACTGATCCCATGCAGTTTAATTTCCTGAAACACTGAGAGGTTGTTATTCTGTCAATCTGCTATATGGCATTGGCAGGGCAGTGGCTCTGTAGGCGTGCATGGTCTTCTGTAGAGAAAAGTCTGGCAACAATGGAAGAAGAAACTCTGAAAAAGTAGTGCCAAACTGTTTTGGAACAAATGTGGGTTCTTTTGGCAGCCCTAACATGACTTGGCATGAGCTTGATTTCCTTGCTTGAGTGATGTAAACTCTTGGCTTCAATTAGAAGTCCATATATCCACCACACTCCTAGCTCTCTGGTCTAAACTAAGCATCAAGCCACCCAGCTTCCTATTTTTCACGTTGTTTCAAAGCCATTTCTTCGGCACTTGACAAAGTACTTGCCTCGAGTTAGTCAATATCAATTAGCATACTTATTAAATGCAAGTATTTGTTAGCAATGGCTTTCTAATTGCCCTTGCAAATGCGACAGTGGTCTCTGCAAATGGCGCAGGCATTGCTTTCAAGCAGTAAATTGAACTCGGGTGATTGTTAAGGGTGAGGAGCCAAAGAGACAGATTTATTAAGCAAGATGCGTTTATTCAAATTTTGCTGTAGTTTTATTATGTTTGGGAAGCTGTAAAGAGCATCAGTGAGGCTTACTCCATAAAGGTCTGTAGGATGAGATAGACAGAGGAACCTGTCACTAAGGGCATCAGCAAAGGCTGGATTAATTATAGACTACAAGGGCTAGTTCCAGAGACCCCATTTCTCTCTCACATTGCCTTCCTCAAAAAGAAGTGTTCCCATTTCTCACATAACATCAGAACACAAAAAGAGGAAATCCACACATTGTGTACCTTCTCTCCTGCCAGAGGCAACCTGGCTCTTAGGAAGGTGTACTTTTAAAGGGCAGTAGTTAGTCATATATATATTATAGATATTTGTTTCTGTCCCATGTACGGAGCAAATGAGATGCCTAAATTGTTGTACTTCCATAAATATGAATATTTATATCTCTCTCCTGCTTTATAAAGGATTGCTGGTACTTGCCCTTATGATGATGTCTCCTTCTGGGTATGAAATCAATTAATCTCTTATTAGTCAAGTAAGGCAATTGAGGTCTGCACCTTCCCTTACCACTTTCACTTTTTTAATGACTGCATAATGTCATGGACTCTGCTTCCAATAAGTGTGGTCAATGAGCTGCTTAACATTCTGAGCAGTTATCGCTGTTCCATGTGCTTGTATTATACCCAGCAAGTGTTGTTTAATAGATCCACACATGGTGTGCAGCAAAACTGGTTGATCTGGGTTGTAGGAACATAAGTCTTAATAACTTTTGAATGCTACCCACTGCACCTACCTGTGGCTAGTGAATTCCCCCTGCCCCCCAAACCAAAGCCTAACATACCCACCAACTATTACTATTCTGTATATTTGGTATATTCAGTATAGTGTGGGTCTCCTTTGCCTTCAAACACCGCATGTTATCAGGGACAGCTAAACCTGTGGCCTTTCAGGTGTTGTCAGACTACAAATCCCATAATGCCTGACCATTGGCCATCCTGGCTGGGGCTGATGGGAGTCCAGCAACATCTGGAGTGCCACTGACATAGACAGAAGCATTTCAACCAAAACACTAGGACTGGAAAAGCTGCAGCCAATAAAGAAAATTATTGCTCCACCAAAAGGAGAGCCCATAAGCAGGAGAAGGGTAGTAATTTTAATTGGCTGTCTGGATTTGGGTAGTTAAGCCTATTCTTATTGTGCCATTAAAAAAAAAATGTTGTTACCCCTTAGAACTTTCAGGATGGAGGCCGGGTAGACATTTAAGTAAGAAAAAATTGAATGAATGAACACAGATCCAGGGAAAGGGTTGGAGCAGCCATAAATCATCTTTCTGAGCTTAATGAAGCCTCTGCCAATACATGTGGTTAAGCATAAATGAGAGTTAATCAATGGAGTAAGTTAATTAAGGGTATCTGCATTTTGTAGATGCCTATATGTAAGGGGTGGTTGGGGAAGGGAGAGAGGTTAATGTGTCTTTAACGGAAAGACTCCATAAAATACGGCCTAGACACTGATCAGCTGCAGAAAGAGAGGCTGCAGGAGAGTAATGAACCTGCTGCTGTTCCCAGCCCCACCGTTCGTCTATCTGACAGAGCTCGTGACAACAGGCACGGCTGCCTTTCCTCCTGGTTTCAATAGGGGATTTAAAGGGCAATGTCAGCAAGGAGATGGCACCCGTAGTAGTTGGAGACAGGGGAGAAATCCAGTTATGTTCTCACTGTAATTCAAACCTTTTGAATCTGCTCTGCCTCAAATGGTAGGCAAACTCCAAAATTCGCACTTATGTGAATTATGCAATGCACGTCTCCAACCAAAAAATGTGTGCAAAAATATTGGTGGAGGCATATTCTATTATATGTGCTATATTAGGGGAAACTGAGCCAGATCTGGCCCATTTGGAGGTAGGTAGGTTCAGTCCTGGATCTGATCTAATACTGTCATATCAGCAGTGCTTCCTGAATATTTTGAAGTGGAATCTGTCTGTAAACTTGCATAGCCTTTCAGAATCCACTTGAAAACTAATTTCTCTGTCAGAAAGTTCTTCCGTATGTTTAGTTGGAATCTCCTTCCTTGTAACTTGAATAGATATTCAGATATATATCTGAATATAATTTAAGCATGATACAACTTCAGAAACACTGGCCAAGTTTGCATTTTTCCTTTCTCCTCCCAATCGCCATTCCTTTAATGTCATGTAGTTTAACAGTATAAGATGGCAGGGACTCTCTTAACAATGACACGTGCAAGCTACTTTGGGACTCTGAGCCTTTTTAAGCCATAATAGGAGGAGGAAACTGTTCTCTTAAAGGGGCCATGCAACATTAATGGTGGTTTGTCAGTTGGATGGGGGGGGACCTCTGGAAATGGTGGGGTGGATGAGGAAACCTCTCATTGTGCAACCCACTCAGAAACCCTGTGGGGCCTCCCTATAGATTGTGACCCCCTCACTTTGAGATACACTTCTTACAATGTTCTCGTAACGGTTTATATCAAGATTATGAATGTAAAGCACTTGGAACCTTTGAAAGTGAATTTTATTAAAAGAAGGCATCTATTTGTGGTGTCTGATTAATTGTGTAAAAATTACCACATTAAAGTTCAATAGTGCACTTTTCATCCAAAGAATGAAGGACATTTCCTGCAGTGAAAGCAAATGTGTTAAAATTCCGTAGTGTTGGCTCAAACAAAAAGATATTGTTTGAGCCAAGCTTAAAGGCCACATTTTGACATGTTATTTTTCAGCATAGGAAATGTCACTCCATTTGTGTTTTGTACCTGTACTATCCAAAGGGATGTCTTGAATTATTCATCCCCTGCATTAATTCTACTCCACATCAAGTCAAATGTAACTTATGGGGAAATTATCTAAACATTTGCACGTCTATATGAAAACATTAAAACTAAGCTCTGTAGCCAGGGGTGGGAATGGCAGGCTTGTGAAGTAACCATGTCATCATTTGCTGATACAGAGCTCACTTCTTGTAGATTAGCTAAAGGTGAAATGTTATGCCTGTTTACTCAGAAGTAAGTCCCCTTTGGTCCCAAGATAGGGAGTGTGGGATTTTGTCTGAGAGAATTATGGGTTAGCTGCACCAGTGCTTATCTCACTCAGACTAATGAGCAATAAAAGTCATTCTGCAGGAGCAGGATCATGTCCAGCAGGCTGACACTAGGTTCATGCACATCTGCACTGAAGATGGATCCAATAATGGTGCAGAATGTTTGTGAGCATATCTGAAGGTCAGATGTACATGGAAGTATATATTATTTACTTACCGCAGTTGAAATACAGTGATACCTTGGGTTACAGACGCTTCAGGTTACAGACTCTGCTAACCCAGAAATATTACCTTGGTTTAAGAACTTTGCTTCAGGATAAGAACAGAAATCGTGCGGCGGCAGCACAGCAGCAGCAGGAGGACCCATTAGCTAAAGTGGTACCTCAGGTTAAGAACAGTTTCAGGTTAAGAACAGACCTCCAGAATGAATTAAGTTCTTAACCTGAGGTACCACTGTCTCCCCACTTATGTGGGGGTTACCTTCCCAGGTACTGCACATATGCATGAAATTTCATATAGTGGGGAACACCATCTGAAAAACTTGCAAACACCCTCTAAACCTTTGGAAACCCTTGGGAAAACCCTTTAAAACACCGGCAGCACCTACCAAACAGGCACGAATGGTGGGAATGGTGGCTCATTGCTGGAGGACGATGTAGAAACTCTGCCCAACTCTACCAAAAATCCACCAAAAAACCTCCAAACTCCACCAGGATTGCTCCCACCGAACCTCCTTTTTCTGACATCTCCAGGCCTCAAAGGCTCCTGGGATTGCTAGCCATTTCCCGGCTCTTTTTGCACCCCCCCCCCAGTTTTTCTGCTGTTTTCGGGCCATTTTCGCCCTTTTCATGCCTTTTTGAAGTTTAAATCGATTTACTTAATTATTTCCTGGTGCTGCGCATATACGCAAGCACGAGTCAAACGCACGTAACTGGAGAGACCCCAACGACAATTTAAAAGACCATATAAAAATCAAACCACAATATCAATAAATAAAAGCTACAACCCTGAACACAAATGAACAATCACCAAACGGAAATATTTTAACCATTTTAGCAACATAGGAAGCTGCCTTTTACTGAGTCAGACCATTGGTCCAGCTAGCTGACTGCTAGTGATATTCCAGGATTTCAGAGAAGTGTTTCCCATCTCTATCTGGGAACAGGAAAGCAGGAGCTGAACCTGGATGCTCTACTCCTTGCTATGGACCTTGTTCAACTTTTTGAGAGTGCCCCTAGGGGGGTAAAGTAAGACAGCCCTTTAAGGAGAAGGGAGAGTCTAGCACAGAGAATGGTCAGCTGCCTGTTCTAATTTAGGGGACTGTGATTTTGCACAAACTTACACGGCAAGCGCAACATTCAAGAAGCCCCCTTTTTTTATCCCTTGCATGGACGCCCTTCAAACTTCTGATCACAGTTCAATCAAATACATATTTGGCTGCACAATCTACACATCCAGACTTTCTCGACAGTTCATTTTCTATTATTTTATTTATGCTTTTCAGGTTTCTACATTTCACTAATTTTACAAACATTTTTACATTTCAAAACTTGACTTCCTTCCCCCTCTTTCTGCGGTTCCTTAATTTTATTTTTATTATCTTCTGCATATCCAAATTAACTTTATTTGCTCATTTATTCATCTACTTTAAATATATACGCTTATAAAATTGCAGGTTATTACAACAAGCCTGCCAATGTTCTTATCTGTTTACAATTTATCTGTAAATATTCAATAAACCAGTTTCATTCTTTTACCTTGTTACCTTGGTTTCTTATTCTTCTGGTAATTTTTTGCCATTTCTGCATATTCCATAAGTTTTTGAATCCATTCTTCCTTTGCTGGGACTTCTGCTTCTTTCCATTTTTCAGCGAGTAACATTCTTACCACTGTACATGAATAAGTTTCTATACAGTTTCGGTACTTCTGTCCCTATAATTCCCAAAAGAAAAGCTTCTGGGTTTGTTTGTTTTTACGAACGTTATTTTAAACATCTTTTTCCATTCATTATATATCATTTCCCAGACTCTCTCAACAGTTAATGGGTTTCTACTTAGGCTATTTTATTCTAGCGTCCCACAAGCTTATCTATTAACAGACTTAAGACTGCTGCAGTTGGTGACTTTTCTTTTTCCCTTTATTACGATCTTGTTAAAACAAAAACAAACCCCCTGTATTTTAACTTTATTTCAAAACTAGGATCCCATGTTTAAAAGGGAGAGAGAGAGAGCTATTCTTCATCATCAACAATTGGGGGAGAAGCATAGGATGCTGTCCACCTGGTTACAGGTGGCTATAAAGAGTGGTTCAATATAATGCCCTTTTCTGTCACTTGGAATATATTTCCGCTTGCTTGAAATGACCTATTAACCTGCTTGTGTCTCTGTTTCACTTAATAGCCACTTAATCGGGTCAATGCTAACCTGTGTAAGTGTATGTTTTTGTGGGGCTTTTTTTTAAAGAGAGGTCATTTATTTGTTCTTTGGTTTTTGAGCTTGGAAACAAATGCAGCCCGTGGAAGTTGATACTGATTTATTTTTATTATTTTTTTTGCTGCAGAAGAGCATTTAAGTGTAAGAGCAGAGTGCATTCCCGTGTTTTCAGGAGGCAAAGCCTCAATACGTAAATATTTCCAACTTTTTGTGAGTCTACATATTGGTATAGTAGAGAAAGGGGTGGGAGGGGAAGAGCCAAACGGGCCTGTCTTATACTCACTTACCTTGAAGTAAGCTCCATTGAATTTAGTGGGCCTTGGAGGAGAGATTTTGACACAGTGTTCAATACAATGCTGTGGATGTAGCCTATCTTGACTTCAGTAAGGCTTTTGACAAAGTCCCCCATGATATTCTTGCAGCAATACGGGTAAAATGTGGACTGGATGAGGTTACTGTTAGGTGAAGTTGTCGCTGGTTCACTGGCTGAACCCCAAAATTGCTCACTAACAGTTTCTTGTCATCCTGGGGGGAAGTGACAAGTGGGGTGCTGCAGAGTTCTGTCCTGAGCCCACTGTTGTTCAGCACCTTTATAAACAACTTGGATGAAGGAATTAAGAAGGTGCTTATTCAATCTGCAGATGACACCAAACTGTGAGGGGTAGTTAATGCCGCAGAAGACAGAATCAGGGCTCAAGATGATCTTAACACTTTGAAGAAATGGGCCAAAATTAACAAAATGAATTGCTATAGGGAGAACTGTAAGGTTCTGCACTTAGGCAGGAAGAACCAGCTGCACAAATATAACATGGGTGACATCTGGCTTGCCAGTTGTACAGTCATACCTCAGGTTACAGCTGGTTCAGGTTGCATTTTTTGGGGGTTATGGACTGCTGAAATCCGAAACGGGTTACTTCTGGGTTTTGGTGGCTGTGCATGCGCAGAAGCGCCAAATTGCAACCCGCGTGTGTGTGCATGCAGACGTGAGTTGCGAACGCTGTGGGTTGCAAACGTGCATCCCGCACGGATCACATTCGCAACCCAAGCATCCACTGTACATGTGAAAAAGAGTAGACCAAAATGAGTCAATAGTGTGATGCAACAGCAAAAAAAGTATAATGCTATTCTAAGTCGCATCAACAGAATTATAGTGTTCAGATCAAGGTAAATAATAGTATTGCATTATCCTGCCTTGGTCAGACCACACCTGGAGTACTGTGGCCAGTTCTGGGCACCCCAATTTAAGAAGGATATTGACAAGTTACAATGTGTGCAGAGGAGGGTGACCAAGATGATAAAGGGCCTAGAAACCAACCTTATGAGGACTGGTTGAGTGAGCTGGAAAAGAGGAGACTGAGAGGAGATATGATAGTCATCTTCAAATATCTCAAGGGCTGTCACATGGAAGATGGAGCAAGCTTGTTTTCTCCTGCTCTGGAAGGTAGGGCCTGAACCAATGGCTTCAAGTTACAAGAAAGGAGATGGTAAGAGCTGTTTGGCAGTGGAACAAACTCCCCCAGGAGGTGGTGGACTCTCCTTTCCTGGAGGTTTTTAAGCAGAAGTTGGGTGGCCCTGCATGGAATTGGACCTCAGCGTTCCTTCCAACTCCACGATTCTATGATTCTACAAAATTCAAAACTGGTTTTAATTTGCAATTCATGTGTAGTTAAACTGGAAAAACGTATGGTGCTCCCATTAGCAAATATATACATTTGAAGAATAGTTGTGCTCAGACAGAAGAGCTCCTTAATCAAGACTAACTGAACGTCCTCATGAGATAATTATTGCCCGATCAATTCCTTCCTCTTTTAGTGTGCTAATATGCAGGTCCCACACCTGTCACCCACATGGAAACAAACAGGGAAACTGGGTCAGGTGACCAAAACCCTCAGATGCAGGTTTGCTCTGGGAACCATTTGCATTTCTAGTTTTCTGCGTGACAGATTTGATTTAATATGAACACAGGATTGATAGACTTGATTAATATTAATTAAGAGAGGCTTGTTAGCCTGTCCATGATTGATTAAAATCCACATGTAGGCTTCCAGTGGGAGATTAAAGGGAGATCGGCAGATCCATTCTCCCCTCTTGAAGCCTCATTTGTAAACAAGCCAGCACAGAGCCTGCTATGGACCTGGGCCAGTGCTCAAATTACTCTTCTCTGCTCTTCATATGATCAAGAATGCCCCAGGGCAATATAAAGATGAAAACATGTCCAAACCTCCTCCCTGCCCTGCTCGAACCAAGTGCTTGATATAACTGACCTTGAATAAGGTCAGGCTCTGAACTCTCCCATGGATCCTCAGCAGCCAGCTGACTATTCAGTGGGGTGAGGGGTGAGGTAAAAAAAAGAAGAAGGTAAAAGTAAAGGATCCCAGGACGGTTAAGTCCAATCAAAGGTGATTATGGGGTTGCGGAACTTGTCTTGCTTTCAGGCTGAGGGAGCTGACATTTGTCCAGAGACAGCTTTCTAGGTCATGTGGCCAATATGACTAAACAGCTTCTGGTGCAATGGAACACCATGATGGAAACCAGAGTGCACGGAAATGCTGTTTATCTTCCCACCACAGCGGTACCTATTTATCTACTTGCACTGGTGTGATTCTGAACAGCTAGGTTGCCAAGGGTTGAGGAACCCTTTTTCAGCCCAAGAGGCACATTCCCACCCAGACCATCTTCTTGGAGGTCATATGCCGGATGGTTGGGCTGTGTGTGTGTGTGGAGGATGTAATTGTGCAGCAGACTATATTCCACCCATGCAAAACCCAGAGGTTTCTACACACTCTCCCATGCCTGTATCCCTCCACCCAGGCAAGCCCAATGCATAATAAAATGCTGACAAACCTTCACAAAGGAAAAAGGAAAAACCACAGATTCCTGCAGAAATGCGGAGAACTAAATTTAGGTTTTCAAAACACAGAGAACTGTCATCAACAGATTTCTCCATACCTGGATTGGAGAGTGGGAAAAGGTTCAGAGAGGGGCAACCGGAACAATCGAAGGGATGGAGAAACTCCCTCATGAGGAAAGTTGGCAGCATTAGGGACTTTTTAGCATAGAGGAAAGGCGAGTAAGAGGTGACATGATGGAAGTTTATAAAATTATGTGTGGCACGGAGAAAGTGGAAAGGATGAAGCTGGATGCTGGAAGATCCAGGACAGACAAAATGAAGTATTTATTCATACACTGCATACTTAAACTATGGAACTCCCTCCTATAGGCCACCAACATGGTTGGCTATACAAGAGGATTGAACAGATGCATGGAGGATGAGGTTAGCAATGGCTACTGGCCCTGGTGGCTATGCTCTGTCTTCCTGGTCAGAGGCAGAAATGTTTCTGAACAGCAGTTGCTGGCAAGTACAGGAGGGGAGAGTGCTTTTGTGCTCCCCTCTCATCTGAGAGTTTCCCACAGTCAATTCGGTGGCTACTTTGAAGACAGGATGTGGAACCAAGATGGGCCATTGGCCTGATCCAGCAAGCTCTTCATGTATACTTACAGTATATAGTAAGTGGATCTGTTCCATCAGTATTTTCAATAAGTCTGGAAAGGGCATAATTAGCAACCTCAAGGTATAAAAACGTATCTTTCTCCTTGCTTAGATGCCACCACTGCAGAGCTCACATTTCCATCTCATTTGGAGGGTTTACCTCTCAGCAGAAAAGTGCTTTATTTTATTTATTAAAAAAAAATGAAGGGTGAGATTCTGTAGAATCTAAATACGCCATGTGGGTCTCATAAAGGCATCAAGCAGGCTGGATCCAGCCAATGTGGGAGGTATTTGTCACCTTTGGTATAGAGCTTTTAACTGAATGGCCCCCTTGGATTATTAAAAGGTCACCAGAGGCAGCCGAGGTCTTTCTTTTCCTATTACAAAGTGTGGCACAAAAACACATTTGTAATAAATTCTTGACAGGTGCTGCTATGCATAGAGATCAAATAACAGGCAGCTGTGAATTATGAGGCTATAATTTCTATAGAAGGGTTCAAGTGACATCATAAGTGAAGCTAAAGCCACCTTGGAATAGAGCTAGAGATCAACCTCATCCTTCAAAATGCACCTGGGCTTAAAAAATATTTAATATATTGGGCATGACTCCAGTAGATGGAGAATGAGAAACACTTCCTGCTCTGTTGTGGCTTTAATTTTCAGTCCTCCTGGAGCACCACAATAGCCAGACCCTTGGAGAACAGTCTATGTAGGTACGTAGCTCTGCAGATTTATTTTTAAAAACCAACTACAGGCGTATGCGATATCACACACTAAGACTACAATCAGACTAGGTGATATCAGCAGGTAACTCTTGAAGCCATTCAGAGACAGAATACTGTTGAGTGTTGCACTTCTACAGCAAGAACCACAGGAAACATGGAAGTCCACAGGGCTTGGTGCTGTCTTATGGAAGCAAGGAAAGGCTAGAAAAGAGTTTCTTGCAGCAGGTGGGCAGGCAAGGATTCAAGTAGTCCTGGAAGAGTAAGCAGCAGCAAACTCCTGAAATCCAGAGGACACACCATTGCCCACCAGCCTTTTGGGGCCCAAGGGCACATTTGTCAGCTGAATAGAGTGCCATGTGGACCACAAACACACAAATAGCCAAGCAAATGCCACAACCTGTTCTGTTGAGTACAATGGAAGGCTTCATTGAAGCTGAATTTCAGCAGAGCAGGACCAAGGATTCTGCAAGTTCCAGGGGGAGTGTCTATGGCTGGATGTACATCTGAGGTGCTGCACTGGCAACTCCTGGTTTGGGATACTGATCAGGGATGGGATACTCAGGTATAATATACTTTCAGCCAGAGAGGTGCCCATATGGGCACTCCTATGGGTTGGGCTCTGCTCAAAGCCTGAATGCTTTCCATAGCAGCCAGATGAAAAGTGTGTGTGTGTGTGTGTGTGTTTCTCCTCATCACTATTCATTTAGCTCTGTGACAGAGCATTCCGTTCATGGGCAACACTTGTGTTTATCCAAATGCTTTCAGTGTGCCAGCTTGTCAGTTCCATAGACGCAGCTGCATATTGCATTCATTTCTCTTCCGCCTGCCCATTTCGCTGAGGTCTGTGAGCTGACCTTTTAAGTTTCACTTCCTAGAAGCGTTCCGTAATGGCCGTAGCCGGCTAGCACCCTATCATCTCAGCAATTTAAAACACACAGTAGCATCCATGAATAAAATGAATATATGCTTGCTTGGTTTGCGACGAATAGTCTCACCGTGACATAATTAGGAAAGAAATGCTCCGAGTTAGAACAGTGGCCTTGGTGATCTTTCCCAAAGGCAGGCCTGAGGCTCCTTCCCTTTCTTACCCAGGAGAGATGGGCGTCTCCTTATGGATGAGTGTCCGGAGATTGGTGGGGGGCTGGCGGATCGTATTGCATAGTGCCGCCTTACGTTCTCGTGGCCCCCTTAGCCTGCCTTGCTTTGTGATGTAGCCTAACATGATGTGACACCCGATAATCAGCATAATGTGATGCCGCTCACTGGAAATTTAAAACAATAACAAAACAAAAGAGGACTTGATTGGATCTCGAAGATGAGCTGCAGCTGGAGTTGAATGCGCTGTGGCATAGATTACAAGGAGCAAGGGCTGATGAACCAGACATGCTTTCATAACAGGAAAAAGGGGGAAATTTGCTTCCTTGCTGTTCTCATTTTATTTTTTTTAAGACTTCAGTATATTTCCACTCCTTGAGGAGCATGGGGTATAATTTACATGCCGAGACAGCTTTTTGTCTTTTAGTGGAGAAAAAAAACCCCCAACCTTCACAAACGCAACAGCTCCAGTCCAGCTAAACATGACTGAGCCCCATTAAAAGCAATGACACCTATGTTCCTCACACCAAAGTTGGTTTACATGGCATATGGAGTCCAAAGATATGTATGTTTTCTCAAAGGTAAAGTTTCTCCATGCTGGATGAAGGTTTCTCAGCCCCAAGTGAGGTTGCAGCCTTACAGTATAAGCCTAACCATGTCTACTCACAAGTAGGTCCTACTGAATCAAATCAGGCTTACTTATGGGTGGCAGCCTTTGCCATGGTGAACTTTTGCTGGGTTATTCAATGTCATTGAATAGAACTTGAACTGACACGACAGGCATCAAAGCTCAACTGGCCAAGGACAACATGTTCTGAAACATGACCACCTAGTATGGGTCCCATCGTAATAAGGACTGCCAGCTTTTGTTTGATTCTCTGTTGGTGTCAACAGAAGACTGGATGAGGGCATGTCTGCCCAGCTCTTTCTTTAGGCACCATATTATCCATTCAGGACCAACAATTGTCACAGCCTACCACATACAGGTTTTCAACCTGTTTACCTCATGATCTTGGCATTTGATGTTGAGGGACAATAGCTGGACCACCTTGAGCTGTGTTGCCTCCACAATCTTGGGAAACAGTGGCTGAAGACTCTTGATAAAGTCAACTGAGACTTTATCTCAGGGAAAATGTAGGGAAAATCTGTAGGGGACAAATTCCATGGTACCAATAAGGATGTCTCTGTTTCACCTCTGTTCATTGCAAATCAAGTCCTTCACAGATCTGAAAATCGCAATCCCTGAATGGCACCCCTGAGTCACGCTGCAGATATCATACATTTTGGTGGGCACCTCATTAGTAAATAGTAATGAATATGTAAGATACTGCAAAGCATTTGTAGTCCTGAAAGCCTAGTTAGGTGTCTTCATTAATTACCCTCTCTTTGGTAGCTAGAGTAGAGAGGACCATCAGAATATCCTCTCTCTTTACTTCCACATCCTTGCAGAATCAAAGAAACCAACTTTACGTTATTCCCATGAGGACTTACCTGGGTAGTGACTGCTACTACTTTATCGAAGTGCTTGTGTTATAGCTGCTTGATTAGAGCAACTGCTGAAATGTCACAATGGATGCATATTACGGATGAGGAGCCCTTGCTAGGAACCCCATGCTCTCCTCCTACTACTGCAAGGGATTGGAGGGGGAGGCTGCGAGGAGTCACAGTATATCAAACTAATCAAAAAGCATGTCTAATCTACTGGAGATGCCACTGACCTGTTCATTGCTTAGAACAAAACATATTCACCATTGCAATATAAAGGGGGCATAGTGACTGCTGTTACATGAATGGGAGAATGTGCAAAGAGTCAGAGGCTGACTCTGTGAGGTATGGCCACCCTGCACCTAATCGTTCCAAGACTTCTTTGAGAGTGATCACAACACATTGCAAGAAGGCTGGAGATACCAATACATTTCAAGCCATGTACTTAAACCATACAAATTAACTTGCGCAAATAATTCCTACCACCGAATTACAGCTTCCAGTTTTCAGATTTATTTATTTCATTTCCGATTTTGTATGGGATCCATAAAAGTATGAATAACTCCTGCAGACACCTCGAGATAATATGCATACTTTGTCCTCCTGTGTAATAATAATACAGGCAATCCAGGGTTCACTGAATACATACGGCACAGGCAACAACACAAATAACCCAGGAAGGAACTAGGCTTGGAAATTAATCTACTTTCCCTCCTGTCCATGCAAATACCTGATATGCACATACTCTATCTGCAAAATTAAGAGCATACAGCTGTGCACACAAAAAATGCACATGGCTCTTTGTCTTCAGCATGCTGATGCTCCATCCCTTAAAAATGCAAACATTAATTCTACAATTGCATGGCCTTTCAAGCTCTAGCAGTCTTGGGGCAATGGGTCTAGAGAAAAGGTTGACCTATCTTAGAGCCAGAATTTATTTTCTTTCTCTGCCAGCACTGAATGCTGTCGTATAGAAAGGTATACCAAACAAGGAAAGCCTTGCAGATCAGATGGGACCAGGTTGAACTGGCTCTGCCCCCAATATCAAGCTGGACATCTGAAAAGTGGGGCAACTATGCTAGCTGCAATTCGGTTTACTCAATTTGCATTTCACTTCTCACTAAAAAGTCCAGAAGTTATTTATAAACAGGGGGTGGGGTGGAATACAGGGCTGAATCCAACAAAGTTCCACTCAGAGGAGACCCACTGAAATGAATGGACCTAAGTTAACCATGGGACACGGGTGGCACTGTCGGTTAAACCACAGAGCCTAGGACTTGCCGATCAGAAGGTCAGCAGTTCGAATCCCTGCGACGGGGTGAGCTCCCATTGCTCGGTCCCTGCTCCTGCCAACCTAGCAGTTCAAAAACATGTCAAAGTGCAAGTAGATAAATAGGTACCGCTCTGGTGGGAAGGTAAACGGCGTTTTCGTGTGCTGCTCTGGTTCACCAGAATCGGCTTGGTCATGCTGGCCACATGACCCGGAAGCTGTACGCCAGCTTCCTCGGCCAATAAAGCGAGATGAGTGCTGCAACCCCAGAGTCAGTCACGACTGGACCTAATGGTCAGGGGTCCCTTTACCTTTAAGTTAACCATATCTATTCATTTCAATAGGTCTTATGCCGGATCCAACCTAATATAATAAAGTAACAAAGTAACAGCCACCCATCTGGCTGGGTTTCCCCGGGCACTCTGGGCAGCTTCCAACACATATAAAAACATAATACTGTCAAAACTTCCCAACACAGGGCTGCCTTCAGGTGTCTTCTAAAAGTTGTGTAGTTCTTTATCTCCTTGACATCTGATGGGATGGCGTTCCCCAGGGAGGGCACCACTGCCGAGAAGGTCCTGTAACTTCACTTCTCTCAGTGTAGTTAAAACAGATGGTTATGATATGATATGATATGATATGATATGATATGATGATATGATATATGATGATACGATATGACTGCGTGTAGAACTATGAGTCACTATCTGAAGTGATGCTTTCAGAAGCTAGGGACAGGAAACTTAAGGAACTACCTTATATCAGGTCAGAGCAGTACTGACTACACACAGTACTGTCCACACTGAGGAACAATGACAGGACCTATGCAGTGGTGGCCCCCAGGGTAATGGGAACTCACTCCCAAAAAGAGAAGGCAGGGAGGCTGCTGAGCACAGACTACTCATGAGATGATTTGCAGAACAAAATTAATGGAACTCACCAGTGCCCCTCAGACACCTCCAAAGCAAGCTAAGTGCATCAACAACCTGGCAGCCCCCCATGAGAATTTCACCAGACTTTTCTTTCTCCCTTGGGTGATTTTCAAATGCAATTTCTTTTCTCATTAGTTGATGGAAGCTGGTTAAATGCAACACCCTCCCCACAAAGTAAAATCCTGGCACCATACGACTGCAGGACTGATTTCAATGTTGGGTTTTGAGAATTTTGTTTTTCTCAGTTATGGAAGGAAAGACAGCTGGAAAGTCCCCCATTTATCTTGAACAGTGTTATTCAGGGTCAAGATGCCATGACAAAGCCTCATAAAAATCACACAATGATGGAGAGCGACAATACAGCATCTTAATATGCTGCTGGGGACCTGGGTATCGAGCTCCTAATAGCAACTTGACATTATTATTTCATCCTGCATTATAAATAAATGGGAGGCCAGTAGCTATATATATATTGGACAAACAAACAGACGAATAAATGCACGTATCGCAGAACACAAGAATGCCGTCAAAAAAGAAGAAAAAACTTCCTCTCTTTTCCAACACATGAAAGAAACAGGACACGAAATTAATTTTGCAGATTCCAAATTGCTCTTTAACATGGAACATCACCACAAGAGAATAATCATGGAAGCCATCGAGATAGAGAAACACCCTCACAACATGAACAAGCGTGACGACACATCCCGCTTGCCAGACATCTGGAAATTAGCCCTCCCCACAAAAACTGACACCAGATCCAGAGGCACACAGAACGCTATCACCAATCAACCACACCAGACCCAAACCCAGACCCTCTCCACAGATAAATTACAGACACCATCCAGTAGCCAAACCATGGTGGCACCTCCGGATGCTGCACCCCCCTGCAATCCCTACACAGATCTGGCTGACACAGGCCACAAAACCACAGCTCGCCCCTATACACGAAGCCAAGCCAGAGCACAACTAAGTGCAGTACAGCCATCTTCTCAAAAAAACTCTTCACAAAGTTCAAGAGGTCAAGACACAAAGACTTTAGCAACTAATCCACACCTAATGACCCACCTAAGTGGTACTCAGGATATCACTCAAGAAATCACTCAAGATATCCCTCAAGTAATTAAGGAACAAAAGAAGAAAAGGCACACTAGCCTGGGAACTTCCTCTCTGCCCAGAACATTGGAGGCTATACACCACACCCCCTCAACAGTATTTATAGGAACTCAAACACTGAGATCCTGCTCTGTTCCAGTAACAAGAAGCCGAAAGCACCAGCCTGAAGATGACGAGTGAGACCTCGTCGAAACGTCGCCTAGACACCCCAACTTTTACACGGGAAGACACCCGAGGACACCAAAACCTGCATATATATATATATATATATATATATATATATATATATATAGTTGAAGTTGTATCTATAATGTTAAAAGCAGCCTTTGCTGTGAGAGGAGAGTGAATAATTGTTCTCTGATCACCACTTTACTTGGGACCTACATCAAATTCCCTCTCTCCGCAGGATGTAAAAGCATTGAGTTTGGAAAGCTGGCAGCTTCACAATATTGCCTTAAGATTTTTCAACAGGGTTTTGCACAAGTATCCCTCAGTGTCAGACCTCAAGAGCAAAAAATGAAAAAACTGGAAACTAAAAATTCTTAAAATTTGGCTGTGTCAGAAAAACTAACAGAGAGGTTCCATTCATTGAGTAATACAAATGATCTAGATGATTTTGTTGAAATGTGGCATCTTCTTATAAAACACTTTCCTGATAGCTCTGAAGAACGGCAACCACTGAAATCACAGACTGGATTTTGGCAAACTTAAATAGACTGATCTGTCTTGGAGAGGGGAAGAGGTATGTTGGGATATAAACTGGGATTTTGTATTTGTGTGTTTTTCTTTTTTTTAATTGTTATATATTGGAAATCAATAATTCTATATTTAAAAAAGAAAAAGTTGAACAAAGCTGGAGGAAAAAACAAAAAACCATTTTCTGAGAAAGTTGGATACGATTTGCTCCCATGGACACACCTTCTGATGCAAGAGGGCCTGCCAAATTTCAGAATGATACCTGCAATGGTTCTTCCACAAGAGCAGATTTTACTGTTTAGGGGTGAATTCCATAAGAATCAGGGGTGGATGGGAAAAGGACATAACCCCAGGAGAGACTGAGATGGTGATTCCCCTACTATCTCAAAGATCTTTGATGGTGGTGGACTTCTGTTCTCCATAGATTTTGGGAGATACAGACTGTTCTCCCTGGGAGAAAGAGCTCTCCCCATTGACTTGCATAGGGGAGGACATAGATCCATGTAAACAAAACATTTTAATCCCTCCCCCTAATCACTGTGATCTGAATGCCCTGGGGAAATAATTCACTGCGAATAAAAACTAGACCTGTCTGTCAGAATGGAAGAACTCCCCACCTCTTCCTTCCCTCCCTTCTCAAACTCTGGATGTTTCCCCAGCCAGTTTTGTTTTGTTTCCCAGAGTTTAAAAAAATGGCTGTGTGCTTTTCCGACAGCTGCAGTCTCTCAGAAGCTCAGCAGTTCCTTGAGAGACACCGTGTTAAACGATGCAACCTGACTTGTAAACACGGGTACCTTCCCCAAATCAATCTGATTTGCCTCATAATTTGGGGTACGGACAGAACTGATGCGTGCGTCTGGCAAATAAAAGAAAGACAAAGATGGCTAAAGCATATGGAGGGAGGGACAAAAAAATCTCCTCACCCCCACCCCGAATCTACCAATACTCTTTACAGATGTAAAACAGGCAAATCCAGCCTTTAACGTTGTGAGGATAAACTACTCTGAGAGTCCTCTTTAACTCTCTGTTCTTCCAAGGCCCCCTCTTGTCTAACTTGTCGATAATTCTCAGTGGGACATGGCCTTTTCTTTAATCCTCAAGGCAAGAGGAGTGAGGGAAGATGAACCATCAATTGATCCACATCACTGTTAGCTGCAAGTTTGGGTTTGGACAACAGCCACTCGCGCTGAGCCTGACATGTTCGGAGCAGCTGTGCGTCAGGCGAGGTGAGGAAATGAAATAATGTTATCAGACAAGCATGTGGGCCAACAGCCAAGTAAGGCAGACAAGATGTGGGGGGGAAATCCATATCCCATTCCACCTCATCTCTTCATTTACTGATGGCTTCCCATGTTGGTGCTTGCAATGGGGGAGAAGTGTGTAGGCATTGGGCTTGTTAGGTGCTTGGCTTGTTTTCGTCCGTAGCAGAGAAAGAGAAATGAGTTTCCATTGACTGTAATCAAGATTGGCTGATTGACATCCAATGCCCTTTTAAAATGTGGGGTTGGGGGGGTTATTGGGCTGTTTTTGTTTTGATTATGTGTTTTGTGTTTTTATATTGTGATTTTATCTTGTGAACCGCCCAGAGACCCATGGGTATAGGGCGGAATACAACTTTAATAAAAAATAATAATATTTCAAGGTGTGTATATTGAATGGTGGTTCTTTTTCTGTGTATAGTTCTAATTCAATGTGTAGCAGGGTTTTTTTTAAAAAAAAATCCTACGTTTTTAATTGTTCTCATTATTATCTGTAAACTGCCTTGAGCCAGGGGGAAAAATGGGGTTTACATAAATATTATAATAATAATGTAAATAGACAGAAATTTGCCACTTTCCCCTTCCCAGATTATCCCAAGCTTCAAACATATCACCTTGGGAGATCTCAATTCTATCTTGTTTCAGCCAACAGCAGACTCTAGCAGCAAACCACCTCTGCTTAAATATATGTAACGAAATGTGAAATATCATTGTCTATTCCAATACTGTTTACAGGGACTACCAAAAGAGAAGTTTAAATTTCTTATAGCAAAATGTTTCAGCTTCCACCCCCATCAGTCGCTCTGATAAAAATGATGCTGTTTTCAAGGTGGAAGTTCTAGAGCTTTGCAGAGGGAATGCTCAGAAGGCCTTCATTCGCTGAAGTTAAGCAATGAATATTCTGATGCTTTCATTACTCCCTGCAAAGCTATCATAGTCCACCTTTAAGAGTTAAAACCTTCTCAAGTAAGGATGGACAAATCTGTCAATTTGGCTTTCTTTCAGTTTTTTGTTTCTTTCCGTTCATTTTGCTCTATTTCCACATCTGCTTGAAAATTCATACACTTTTTTTGGGGGGGGAAGGTGGGACATTTATCCTAAGATATACATTTTGCAAGCATTTCCCACTGATATAACACATGGCTGTGCATTATTTTCACTAGTATCTGCATTACGCACATTTCCCCCTATGATATGTTTGTTTGTACGCAGCTTCTGGTCGGAGAACTGGACTGCAAAATCTGGAGGAGCTCAGTTTCCAAAGAACAGCTGTGTTTGGGTTTGGGGAGTGCACGTTTGGCGGGTCCATATGAAAATGCGAACTGAACAAATTTCTCCTCCACTCCTACTCCTGAGGCAGCTTTCTGTCGTAAAATATTAAATACAACCATCCAGCCTAAAACTAAAATTCTAATGCATAGCTACAGCCAGAGACTCCTATATTTACAGCCAGAGCCTGTAATTGCTTCCTTCTCTTGGTCTGTTCAAGGGATCATAAGGCCTTGTTGTGTGTCATTCAGAAGACTCACAAATCAATGTGATGTGTCCCATAAAGTCTCTGAAGGGCTTTGATCTCCCCACATACCCTTATGCCTTAAAACAGTCAGCATAGAATGACTGGAGTGGGGAAGCTTTTTCAGCCTGAGGGCACCATTGCCTTCTGGACAAGCTGCCAGCAGTGTGTGTTGTCACCTGCTAGTGGTGGGTGGATTCAGAAGCAAAAGTGGGTACAGTCGTGAATGCCAATTTCATCTTTGTATAGTAGACTAGTTTCTACGTACACTCATCCGCCCATCTGTATCTCCCATGCAGGGAAGCAAGAGTCATTCTCAAAGCTGGGGAGAGGCTGTTTGGCTTAGGGAGAATCCCAAAGGCCAGAAAGAGAAGCCTAGGGGGGCACATTTGGACTCCATGCCTGAGGTTCCCCACCTAACAGGAGCAAGCCAGCAGGAAATCACACCGAAGAAGCTGGAGTTAACTCTTCATTAGTAAAACAGGATCTGCACAGGTGTGTAAGGCCTAAGGAGCACAGGAACTCATATCCAGTAGGTCTTGCCCCATGGATCAGTTGCTGAGATGAAAGGTTCCTGCCTTCCCACAGCCAGCTATGTCTCCTCCTCTCTAGGGTTTTTTTCTCTAGGCAATCAGAGACTGTGCCTGCATGCTTGTCTTTGCTCCACCCGCTTCATGCCTCTCCTGGTCCTGGGAAACCAGGGAGGAGGGGACCTTGTTGCAGCAGGAGGGGGAGACACCTGTGCTTCTTCACCAGCCTGACCCATCTCTGCCTCTTGACCTCCCTCCTCTTCTGCTTCAGCTTTTGTTTCTGGACTTCTTTCTGCCCCAGCCTCTTCCTGCTCACTAAACCCTGTTGCCTTTTCAGCTTCCAATACCTCCCTGCCCCCCAGTCTTCTCCCTCTTTTCCCTCTGACCACTCATCATCTTCCCACCACCAGTCCCGGGCACCTAGCCTTCTTCCCTTGGGGGTTCTGCAGCTGGTTCCTCTGCATCCAACCAGTCCACGACACAATCCCTGACACAGACCCTTTATGATATAGAGAACAAAATGAACTGCTTGGTGTTTCGTAGGCTCCAGCGGCTGATGTGTCTAATTAAAAATCATGATAAATCTTTGGTTTGACATGTGCATTATCGTGGAGGAGGCAATGGAGGTGAAGCAGGAGATACTGCTGATCATCAGAGGGGGAAAGCCACAAAGACTTACGGCTTATATGCCACTTGGGAGTGGGGGCTGGAAAAGTTTCTGGAGGCTTAGGCTGAAATTGAAATTGCCAGAGAAGGCCTGGTGAACAAAGATGAAATGAAAGCAACATGCTCTCTGACAAGCCCCAGACCTAACGAGCTGATTACTTTATCCCAGTAAGTGGAGTAGAATGCAATTAGTGTCCCTTTCAATTTAGCCCCCACTCACAAATTAACATCACCCAAGCAGCGAGGTTGGGGAGAAGGAAGAAAGGGGGGAAAGGAGAGGCATTGATTTGGATACATATATTATCAGATGGATTTAATTGAAATAATGCAATTTATGCAGGCTGCAAAAGAAAAAAGCCTCGGCAATAGCAATGCCCCCTTTGGGTTTGTACATGGGCCAGCTGAGGCTCAACCCAAACGTAGCTGCTTCTCCTAATCAAGGCAAGCCCACTTTTAATACTCATATGCAAGGCACCCCTAGGAACCCAGGAACCTAGTCATGAGGACTAGGCTGCATCTAAAACTGAACAAGATTATCATAGAATTGTAGAGTTGGAAGGGACCAAAAGGGTCTTCTCATGCCCCCCCCCCAGCAATGCAGGAATCTTTTGCCAAACATGGGGCTGAAACCCACAACCTTGAGATTAAGAGTCTCATGCTCTACCAAGTGAGCTATCCCTGACATGATAGTCACCATCACCATCATAATTTTTAAAGCAGTTTCAGCATGGAAAATGCTTGTCAAACTTACCGCAGGCCCCCTCCAGGCACCCCTTTTATCATGCCTGATGGGATAATTTGTACTCATCATGGTAGCAGGGCAGTCATAAAAGGTAAAGGGACCCCTGACCATTAGGTCCAGTTGTGACCAACTCTGGGGTCGTGGCACTCATCTCGCTTTATTGGCTGAGGGAGCCGGCATTTGTCCTCAGACAGTTTTTCCAGGTCATGTGGCCAGCATGACTAAGCCGCTTCTGGCGAACCAGAGCAGCGCACAGAAACGCCGTTTACCTTCCCGCCAGAGTGGTTCCTATTTATCTACTTGCACTTTGACATGCTTTCGAGTTGCTAGGTTGGCAGGAGCAGGGACTGAGCAACGGGAGCTCACCCCGTCACGGGGATTCAAACCGCTGACCTTCTGATCGGCAAGTCCTAGGCTCTGTGGTTTAACCCAATTTCAAAATGGTTTGCACTTGCACAAAGTTTGGAGCAGACTTATTGCTTCATTCCCAGTCTCCCATGGTGTCATGCTGAAATCCCTTAACTTTTCATACTCAAAAAGGTCCCTTTTATTTTTGTCCCACTTTGGTTGCACTAAAATGCAAGAGTGCCCCTCCAGATGGCTATAATGCGATAACAGTATTGCAGGACAACTAATAACATGGAATGATGTGCGGATGGCCCAGTATAAATCTGCTACTAATGCATTATTATTGCATCAGTGGCATGTTGCAGAACACACTTGCGAAATGCAACAAAGAACAGCACCACAACCACCAGTCTGGAGGGACCCAGGGTCACTCTTGCACTGTTAATCCTAATACTGGCAGTTTTGCTACCAGACCCTCTTACACCTTTAGTAACAGCCTGACATATAGATGTTTAGCAAGTGGCACATTTTCCCTGGCACACAGAGAAGCAGAAAATGATTCACCTGCTTTTTTAGTTCTGGGTTTTTTTTGGGGGGGGGGCCACAGCTTTCCAAGCTGTGTGTCGCAACATGTTAGTGTGCTGACTGCAGCGTGTAGGTGTGTCGCACGAGTGCTCCCAGAGCTCCTCCCGAGGCTGGAAAGGGGTTAGTTTAACTTCTGGTTTGCTAGTAAAACTGAATTACTTGAAAAGTTTGGAATGCTCTGCACAAACACACTGCTTGGGGTAATTCCCTGTGTGAAGGATTGAACAGAGCAACCCGCAGCAACCACTGACAAAATGGGTGATGAACAGACACAAAAGATTACCTAGAAGTGTTCTGGCTTGCGCACAGCACTCTTCCCAGGAGGTTTCAGTTTTAATCCACATGTCTTCACATCCTGGCCCTCTTGTGTCGAAATCAAGCAACTATTCTGAGCACAGGAACTGCTGTAGCTTCCGGGAGGAGAAGTATTAAGAAACACCGGTCTGGAGCTAAGACAGAACCAGAGGTGAGGGAGAAATTTGATTCAGTTGGCCTTTAAAGGCAACCCTGCCAAATCCATACATTCCAAATTAATAAACAAACTGAAACACAGCCATCCTTCAAACTTTCCACTTCTCCAAATTTTGCAATGCTGTTCCTCAGGAAAGTGAAGTGTTCCAAAAATGCATATACTGTGGTAGTATCCATAAGTAAAAATAACACCCCAGAGAGAAAAAGTGCTTTGCAAAAATGTGTGTATTGGGCAAAATTACATACAAAAATGTGTACATTAGAATACATTTTAAGGAAATTTTAAAATTGCGAACTTAAACACACACACACACACAAAGCCAATGTGAAAGTGTGAAGATTTGATTGGAAAAATGAGGAACTTAGAATGACCAAAATTTGACACATTTGCCCATTCCGAGAGAACCTGACAGCAAAACTGTATCTGATGACGTTCTTAATTCTACCCCATAAATTACGTTCTATACCTAGCCAATACATGGGAGTTTCAGAAAGGAAGTTTTACATATGAAATGTTGAAGCTGCATTTCTTCCCGCCCCCCCCCCAAAGATGACTGAGAGAGAGAGAAATGTTGCTAGCTGCTGCCTGCACCAGAGGCTTCCCACAGAGAACAAACTGCGTTAGGAATTACTGGTAAGTTGTGGCTTCTCTCTTTCCTCCCTGTACCTTTGATATCAGAAGTGTGTAATAATATCCTGAGGTGAATGAATATCACCCTAGGTGGATTTGACCTTTGCATCCAGGCCTTTAATCATCTCCTCATGTCACGCTGCAGGGGGATTTTTCAACCTTCTGTTTGCAGCGTACATTTTGAAGGGTTTCGTTCCTGTGAACTGATGCTCCGGGCATCTGGAGCCAGCCACCAACCATTTCAAGAAAGCCCTTGCAGGATGTTTTGCCTCTTCAAAGGGTTTGTGAGGAGCTCTGGCTGACAGAAGTGAACAAGCTGATGTGCTGGGGCAGGGGTATGTGCAGCGTACACAGATGAAACCTGTGTATTTAGCAGTAAAGAGGGTGAGCAATGACCTAGAAAGCCCCTGCAAGAGAACTCACAGAGCCCCCGTCTGCAAGGTAGAAATTATGATGGTAATGATGTAATGGTTCTTTAAGTAACACCTCCAACCAATAAATCGTGCTCGTCCATGTCCTTAGTGCTTAGCTAAGGTCCTGTATCTTCTGCTTTGAGATGGGGTGTGTGTGTGAGAGGAGTTCTCAAATACTGCAGATCTTTGCTGCAATCCAGTCCTGCTTGGCACTGTACGTCATGAAAAAGCTGGTGTCTCCTACAAATGTTACAATAAGAATATGCCTTGTGGAGCTGTTATGTGAGCTCATTTAAATGCATTCCCCTCATTTGTACTGTCTCGAAGGTCCCCCCAAATACCCTTCCAGAATAGACTTTGTTCTTATGGTATGAATACACCAGATACAATATATATATAGCATATAATTTCGGGCTGCCATCTCTTCAACAGTCTTCAGAGAGACCTACGCGTGACTCCTTTGAAGCTCAAAGTATCTATTTGCAAAGAATCTGTAATCCAATATTTGCTGAGGGGTGACAGTCCAGAAACTACTGAGATTGTTTCAGGATACTTAGTTGAGATTTTAAAAAATCAAATCTAAAACTACTTAATTTTACTTAATGGTGGCTACTGAGTCTTTTATATGTTTTCTGTGTTTAATAGGTCTGGAGCACCAATGTTTTATGGATGGATTTTATGCCTCTCCTGGTCCTGGGAAATGAGTGGTGAGGAGAGTTTGTCACAGCAGGAGGGGGAGACATCAGTTCCTCTTCACCAGTCTGATTCATCTCTGCTTCTTGGCTTCTTTTCTCTCTTGCTTCCACTTCTGATTCTCCTTCTGGACTTCTCTCTGCCACAGACTCTCCCTGCTCACTAAACCCTGTTGCCTCTTCAGCTTCCAACACCTCCTCCTCCCAGTCTGCTCCCCGTTCTCCCCTGACCACTCATCGTCATCCCACCACCACTCCCTGGGCTCTGAGGCTTCCTCCCTTGAGTGCTTTTGCCTGACTGAGATGTAGCTTTGAACTGTGATAATGTCCCTTGCTTGCCTAGATGGAAGATGGAGAGATGTGTAGGAGCAGGTGTGGAAACGTCTGGCTTTTATGTAGCTGGAATGTAGCTTATTTTACAAAGGAAATAGTCACATCTCTTGTTCCACTTACTTTCCTCCTTTGACCCCCCCTTCCGTCCTACTCACTCCTCCATAGGTCTGTTTAAGTCCAGAGTCTAAAGATCACATAATTGCAGTTCTGTGTACAAAAACTTAAAATGACTTAAAATAAATCAGCCTGCAATTCTCTCTAATCATATCTTGTGCTTACTAAAAACCCAAAGATTTGAAATGCAAATCTACGCATATTTACTCAGAGGCAAATCCCACCAAGTTCAATGGGACTAACTCCCAAGGAAGCATATATCTAGGATTGGAGCCCTGGGTACACAGAAAGAGCTCTAGCAAAAATGAATCTTCACAGATTTTTCTCACATCTCACATTAAAGGATAAATAAGAATCACGGGGAGGGAGAAGCTGTGTGGAAACGACAGTAATCCCTGAAAGATCAGAATGTGGAATGCCACAAAGCATCTTCATAAACTTACCTATGCTTTCTGGCTTTGTTTGCTACAGGAAGAAAAAAAATATGAATATTTCATGCAGTACATGGTTCAAAAGAGCATTAATATTGCAATCCGTGGGAAAACGATGTACTAGACAGACAACTCCATTTCTAGTTGTAAAACTTTTCAACTCTTAAACATTTCTGGAGCTTCAAGTTTCAGTCTACTTCTTATCACAGCTTCCATTTTTGAAAATAACAAAAAAGTCCTTTGAATGCATTGGGTGTGCGTGTGCTGAATTCAGGGCAACCAGAGGACAGGACAATTCTCAGAGTGGTTTAGCAGAAAACTTCTCTTCCCTGGGAAGTCTGGGAACTGTAGTACTGTGAGGGGAGTAGGGGTCTCCTAACAACTCTCAATACCTTTACTAGGGTTGCCATAAGTCCAGATTTTCCTGGACATATATGAATACTGTAGTTGGCTGCAAATCCAGGAAATGTCCAGGAAAATCCGGACGTATGGCAGCCAATGTCGGCAGTGCCTTTTTTCCATAAAACCTGGCATTTTTTAAAGCAATTTTGCCCCACCCAAAAGCCCAACAACTTTGTTCAAAACTAAAGAAAGCTCAAAAAAAACCCACACCAATTTTGTCAAAAAAACAACTTTGCCCCAAAAAACTCAACCACTTTTCTGTCTGGATTTTCACTGTTTGAAATATGGCAACCCTGCTTTAACAAACCATGGTGCCCAGGATTCCTTGGGAGAAACTGCTACAGTCCAGAATGGTGTGATACTGCTTTAAATATATAGTGCAGAGGGGCTAAACATAACGTCAAGAAATTTGAAGCTGTTCTTTGTACTAGGCTGTGGATGCAGAATAAAAATTGTGAATGTATATACAGTAATTGCTGTGCCTGAAATAGCTCATTTTAAAAACATACAGCCTGATCGTGACCCTGCTACAGATACTAATGGGGAAGAAAAATCAATGCAGTTCACATTTAAAAGTGAACTTATCTAATCCACACTTTTGAAAAACAATATGTGAACTGAAACACTGAAAATTGCTCTTCTCTGAATTTTGCAGAGCAGTTCTACAGTCAAGTAATGGGTGCAAAAATTGCATATACTGGGCTAAAGTGTGCACATAACTGTGTGTATTAGTGATATTAACATACCAAAATGAATTAGGGGAAATTGTTTTGAAAAAAATGTGTATATTGGGGAAAATTACATATAAACGTGCACATTCAGAGACATTTGCACTAAAATGCTGATTAATTTCCATGAGAACTTTTTTTTTAAAAAAAACCACATTTGCAAGATGGTGTGCAAATGTGGAAACTGAAATTTAAGACTGGAGGAGGAAACCGAAATGGACAGGTTTGCCTATCCCTGGCTATAGGAGTAGAACTTGCATTTGTGAAAGTCAGCTGACATCCTGTTTCTTGGTCTGGCAGCACTTGACAGCCAGACTATCCTGAAGGGAGATGCACTGAAGAAGGGCTCGTCATGCTGGAAGAATCCATGAGTCCAAAGAGACTTGTGCTCTAAGCATAGATAGCTGCTACTTTAAACTGAGAGTGGCCCCATAGCTGTGAAAGAAATGCAGTTCTGTGGCCCCACAGTCCTGTAAAATCTCGGAGTGGGCATGCAGCAGGTCTCCCCCTGCAGATCTGAAAGAGTGGGGAGGGAAAAGAATGTGGAAGGAGATCTTTCCTAAGACACACAGAGGCTGTAGGCAGTAGAAAGCTTGAAAGATAATCGTTGACACTTTGGATTGGTACTGAAAGTATTTGGCTCCACCCCATTTCTCTCTGTAACTTTGGGATATTCCAGAAATGACAACTGCAATTCTGGTCTTTAGAAGTCTATTAGTGATGTCTGTGCCTCTTCCTGGTTGTACGATGGGTATGGATGAGTCATAGATGCCCACGCTGATTCCGGTACTTGGAGGAAACGTCTCTATTTGTAGCCTCTATACATTTTCTGAATCAGTGGCTTGGATTCTGACGTATGGAGTGTTTGTTGTTGTGCTGGAACAAGGGAGGCTTATGCAAGCAAAAGTCTGCCGTGGATGCAGAGAAAATCTCTCATTATTGGAGAGTTAAAAGGAAAATGCTTTATGAAGCCATTTGCTACCCCGCTCCTCTCTCTTCATGGATGAGTCATGGACATTTAACGTAATCAGAGATCTCTGACCAACTCGGAGTCTCTTTGTTCATTCTGTAACTTTAAGCTCCCATCCAACAAACAGCAAAATGCCTGTGATCTCAAAATCTATTTGAAAGCCGTAATGAGTAACTAGCTAATTAAAGAATCTGACTAACCAGTTAGTGTATTTTATCAAAACAGAGATCTGGATGACATGTGTTGTGTGTGTGTGTATTCAATTGCCCATTAAGCAGAGTTCATTTTAAAAATCCTTCAGCTGAAGCACTGTCCATGGTTTCCACGGGATTTTAAAAGATGTTGGACCTGCATCCAAGGTATATTTCTCGCTCACAGACTACATGAAAGGGAGGAGCTGTACCTCAATGGTGGAGCACATATTTTTCTTATGAAAAGTCTCAGGTTGAATCTTCAGCATTCCTAGGAAGGGCTAGTCAAGGCTCTTATCTGAATCCCTGAAAAGCTGCTACCAGTCACTGCCAATGCTATTGTTCTAGAAAACAATACAGGTTGCCAGAACTCACCATGAACACCTCCCTCGTTCTCTTATAACGGCAGTGGCGCCCACCTGAGAGGTGCCAGAACTGAGTTCTGGTGAGTTCCAGCTGAGAAAAAAAAACCTGGTTACTGCAGGGAAGAAAATGCTAAGCTGGCTTGGCCAGTGGCCCAGTCAATCCATGCCAGGGCTGGGAAACCTGTGACCCTCCAGTTGCTTGTTGGACTACAACTCCCATCATGCCTCATCATTAGCTATGCTGGCTGGAACTTGATGGGAGTTGGAGTCCAGCAACTTCTGAAATGCCACAGTTCCCCCCAGCTCTGGTATATGTGGAAGAGAAAACCAATATCCATTCTTGCCATTGCAAATTTTGTATTACATTTACAGGCTGGTTTTAAGGGAAAATCCACTTCAGTCTCTTGTATGAAAATGTGGTTATTTTTCTCTGAGAGAGAGAGAGAGAGAGAGAGAGAGAGAGAGAGAGAGAGAGAGAGAGAGAACCTCAGCAAAAGAAATTACATTTGATAATGAATGCCTGGCATGAAGGGGGGGGGGTTAGGGGCTTCTTTCCAAATTGTGTGGCAATTGTGTGGTGGGGCAAACAGCATTTTTTCTAAAAAGGTATTTTATGCAGGGTGGAGCATAGCATGGTCCTGCAAAGATTGCATTTCCACCTCTGCAGGTAGAATTCTGCTCCCAGAATCCAACCCTCCCTCCTTTCTTTCTTCTGTTTTCTAAAAACATCATTGCATACATATCTCCAGCAGGAACATCATGCTGATGTTATTACTGACAGAAAAGACACATGCACAGCCCTCAATCAATATTTGTGCAAAGGGAAGGCTCGTGCATTGCAGAGCTGCAAATTAACCTCTCGTCACATTTTTGCGCTCACAGACAGGACCTCCAGGAGCATTTTGCTCCCAAGGGGGAAGGCTGGGCACGAGTTTCCAAACCCAGAAAGCAGCACCTCCCAACTCCATGGCTCCTGGAACCTTTTGTTTTTCTCTCTCAGGTTGGGATGGCAAGGGGAAGAAAATGAATGTTGTTAATTAGCACCCTCACTTTTTCCACACAGCTTCAAGCGTGTCAGACAGCAGTGTGAAAGTAGCACCACTGAATAATAGCAGTGGAGAAAGGCTGCAGCCCTGCACGTGCTTACCTCGGAGTAAGTTCCAATATTTTTAGTGGCACTTTCTTCTGAGTAAGCATGTATAGGATTACACTGGTAAATCCAAAGAGGATTGGGTACCTCCCAAGGAGTTGATAAGGATACAAAATAATTACTTTTTTAAAAAAGAAAGAAAAAGAATTTATAAGGTTGAAGCCACTGAAGTCCAAAAAGAAAATGTTTTTAAAAATCCCGATGTCTGACTAGAAAGCAACTTCCTTGATCCATGAAGGCATTTAATGTCTCCCTTTCCTTTCTGCTGGTTATCCAACTCCAAATCATCTCCCTAAACTTGTTTTAGAGCTGGGTGTGTGGAGGAAGGAAAACCCAAGTACCATCAGTTTTTAGAGATCGGAGTAGGGATGGAGGAGGAATCCAGTAAGTCCACATTTAAAGGTGAACCTACCCAAATCACACTTTCTGAAATAATATGCAAACTGAAACACAGCCTTCCTCTGAAAGTTGCACGTCTCTGAATCGTGCAATGCAGTTCTCCAGACAATTAATGTGTGCAGAATGCTTATTTTTAAAAACACGTTGAAAAATACAGATTTTTGTGGAGGGATGTCTTCTATGGTGTGTCCAATAATGTGTCTAATAATGTACACAAATTGAGATGCACATTTTTCATGGCTATTAAAAGAAAACCCTGCACAAAATGGGGTGGGATGGACCTTCGATTGAATGCCAGCAAAAATGAAATGGGACTTAGCTTGTGTATGTAGAGAACGTGTAAAGCACACACCTTCAAGAATCCCAGGAATCATTGTTTGTGGAGGGACCTGGGAACTGTAGCTCTGTGACGGGTAAACTACAGATCCCAGGTTTCTTGGAAGGGGATGTGTGCTTTAAATGTATGGTATATACAGAGCCTTAGGCTGATCTGTCCATCCCTAGAAGCACATGGCCTCACCTTGTTGACAGCTGCACGGACAAGGTGTCTCTTGGTGAAATGAGGATGGCTGGAAGTTTTTATCCCCCTCCCTCCATTCTTATGCTCATCTTGACTTGCTCATCTTCCCTGCACACCAAGATTCCTTGTCTTTGCCTCTATCTCAACATCCATTTCATCAGAGAGGTATCCATGCAGGATTTGTTGGCAGTGGAGATAATCGTTTACATACTCATCCAAGAGATTTCGAGGCAGGGCAGTGCCAATTAATCTACATTAAAGAGAAATTAGCCAAATATTAAAACAATAGAAGAAGGACAAGAGAGGGGATATCATCCCATAATGTCCTCATTAGCCAGAGTGGTCTTGATGAGTGTTCCATCATGTGACAGTAAGTGTCTGGTTTCACTTCATTAGCAATGAGGTTAATTACAGGCAACAAAACAGGTAGATTTGCTGTCCTCCCCCTCTCCCACCCCTAACCATTGATGGGTGGGAATTCAAGCTCCCCTTACCAACTAATGGCTCCTAATGCTCCTCTATTTGTAAAGGCAAGACAGGTAGAACCAGGCCATTTGTCAAAGTGCGGTGACAAGAGTGCATCCCATTGGGTGCTGGGGTTCAAAACAGAAGGTGCAGGGGCAGGCAATCAGCTGCTCTTCAAATACCAAGGCAGTTGTGGTTCTAGAGGAATCAGAGAAAGATCTTGAATTTACATCTGGTGATAGAGCAATAGATAACTGGTAGCTGGCAAGAGGATTCCCCACATGCAGTTCTGGGTTTCGCTGGGTTGCTCCCTCCAGCCAACCCGCAGAGAGTGCCCCCCTGGCCTGGTTCTGATGTAAGTGCCACGGGCTGATGGAACCATGGAGCTGGATTTCTTATAAGGGTGCATACTTGTTCTCCTTTGATTTGTGCGTACAGGTGAATCATTGGTCTCAGAGGAAGGGAGGGTCAAAGGAGCTGGAAGAAGAAACTGAAGAACATCTACCCTCACTGAATCCACTGGCCAACATTCCCAAAGCTGATCACATTATTGTGTTGATTCATGTACCTTCTTCTTCCCTAAAGCACCTTTTTTATATTAGCAAAGCCACTGAAATAACACAGATGGAAGCCCGAGAGAAAAGTCTCCTTAACACTTTACTGAGCAGAACTAAGCAAAAACAGTGTATAATTTGAGGAGAAAGGGACGGAGAGGTTTTCCCTTAGTTTAGGTCTTGTACAAAGCAGGAAGTCGTTCAACCAAACGTACGAAAGAAAAAAATCCCTCAGAACTACACAGCCAATTGGAGCACATACTACCTCAGAGAATATTATGCAACCCTGCTTGGTTGCTAAGCAACCTCTTGGCTTGTTGACTTTAACACTAATGGGATTAACCCTTAACTTACAAACTGAATGAACCCTGCTGTTGCACTTCCAACAATCTGTTGGTTCCTAATCTTCAGATCCTGCAGGATATGCCGCTGCTGGTTCCTTTCCAGACATCATCAGGGTAGGATTTCTCACCTAGGTTTTAGAGTAAAGATATTTCTGACCAACTAACTTTTAGCTACTCTAAAAAACACACATCTCCCACCCTCAGTCAAATGATTCTGCCCCTAAGCTCCCAATAGGTTTTGTCCATGCCACAATTTCTACTTATCATCTTCTTAACATTCATCTCAACATTCAGTCTAAGAAGCGCTGAGCTAAAAAATTGGCAGAATCTTTGTGCCACTCTTCCCAGAGTGAACCGGTTCATATTGAAATTCTCCCTGCTATTTAAGGAATGCAAAATCTTCCTGCACAAAGAAAGCTAGCAGGTGATGTAAAAGTGTTTGAGCTAGGCCTTCCCACTGACATGCTTCTTTCATATGGTGGCACATTCAAACCTAGTATCTCTCACTAGCAGTCCAATTTGATGCAGAGCTGAAACATTTGATTCTGCTGATCATGCCACACACTCAAGGAGGGGGAGATTCAATTTGTTCATGCAATGTTCAGCAATTTATTGTAAATGTATGTGAATTTAGTATTTCCTCATTGCCTAGTATTGATCTGAAGTGTGTGTGGGGGGGGATAATGGTCTCAAGGAGAAAATATTGGTGAATCTAAAACCAGGATGTGGCAACACCACTGAGGTTGCCCATCGCTTTCATGTGACTGTGAGTGATCTCAAATATTACAAAAGTATTTGGGGCATTTCTTGTAAGGACAGTGCTTCTATGCCTTGATCATTTTGGTTGCCCTGCTGTGTGCTTTTCCAGCCATCACATAGAAACTCACCACCAGATTCGTTGTCCATCACTCAAATGAAATAGATTTCACTTGGAAGAAAGCTTCATTACTGTATACTTAATTTGAATTCACTCACACACAGAACAGAACAGCTCTGATTAATGGAAGTAACAGTTCATGTGATGGCATTCTTTACCTCTCTCTCTCTGATGTCTACAATGCTGTTTTCAGTGATAGTTTAAGTCTATTCTCTCATCTACTACTGTTCCATTTAATTTATTTTGCTAAGCATGAGTACTGTGCTGAACATTCTCCAGTTCAGATTTTCACACTGAAAAACAGTGCCAGGCAGAAGAGAAAGAGAGATAAATATTTCCCAAAAACTTGTGATTGTGGGACCATTCAATTTTTGAAAATCCTGTTTGATGCTATTGTTTACCCTTGTGGATACTGCAAGATTCCTCCATCCTATTCTCCTTACCTTTCTTTCTAGTTTTAGTTGCCTGAATGATCTCAGCCAATAGGGGAGATGATGTAGTGAAGGATATGTAGCCAATTGGATTTGGCTATGTGATGACATCATTGACAGCCAACAAAATCAATTCATATAGGATGTCAATGAACAAGTGAACATTTTTGCAAGCCAAGCTATGTAATCATTATTGTATAGGTGCATGAATTTTAACTGTTCAGAAAATGTTCTAAATAAAAGGGAACCTTTGGGCTTCACCCTAGCTGCTAACTTTACCTGAAACTTTAAAAAAAAAAATAATACTTTTTTGCATGGTCAAGTTTCGGTTGTTGTTTTTAACCACTGAGTGTGTCTGCCAAATCTTAGAGACACAAAAAATCTGGTTTATAAGTGAAAGAATTGGCTTTAGCAAGGAATGCCAAATACTGCAGAAGAAAATAAAATGCTCCCTTCCACCTTCTCTCACAGTTTCTGACAGAGATGCCTCTGGGCTGAAAGGTAGAAAAGAAAGGATGCAAAAAGCAAAAGACTCCTATGATATGTGGTGATATAAGAGCAGTATCAAGGGATTGCTCCAGTGATCTCAAGCAAGAAATGCAAACTCTGCATTTAAATGCAAGCAGGCACCAATCTGGGCATCAAGCTGACCCCAAGGACCCTTGTAAAAGGACCCTGAGGGCCGGGAATGCATTCCCAATCCATTAAAACAAACAGAATCAGGAGGGCTAGTTGTGTGGTGGTGCCGTCCAGTGGGATTGCCTATCCCCCTGAAAACCTAAAAGCAGACACTGGCTGATGACTTTGGTACATTGCATTCTTGCTGTTTGCACATGCAAAGCACTTGTTATCAACTAGAGCTGAAAGGAAACAAAACGAAAGCTTCTGCATTCAGTGGATTTGCCACATTCACCATCACTGTCCTCTACTTTTGAAAAATTCACACATCGGTATGCCGAAATCAGATTTTTATTTTTATTTGTGACCAGCTTATTGTGAGATGCACAGGTGCAAAGCTTCAGGTTTGCATGCAGCGTGCCTGAATTTGCTATTCCAAATGCATATCTCATCCTCTCTGTTTTAAACTTGCATGAGGCAGCTTCCGAAGCTCTTGTGGTACTAGAGGGCTCAGGTTTGATTATTTGCCTGTGGCCTAGAAGATGGACAATTCATGTGATGGGAGTTGTAGTTGAGCAACATTTCGAGGGTCAAAGGCTTCTGCTCTAACGAGACACAATTCCGCCAAATGAAAAGCATGCAAACGACAAGGTTTGTATTCTGTCTTAAGCTGTAGAAAGGTAGTTGCAAACCAAGAAGCTTTAATGCGGTTAATGTACATACCTTGTTCCAGGAATATATGAATTTCAAGACAGAAAGTTGATTAAGCTCAATAATTCAAATCAGCCTCAGCTCCTTTACAATTGAAATCACTGATTTAAGCTAGTCCCTGCTGATGAATGAAAAGGCAAATGAGAGCAAACTGACCAATCAAAGGATTAATTCTCTTCTGCCAATCCTAACCAAGGTACAGCGAAGTTGTGTGGCTGTGCAGCATACCAGCTCACCTGCATCTGTCATATGGAGAAGAAAACCATTGGGAGGCTGCCAGTGAGAGGGCTCAGCGTGAACTTGGCCAACTATGGTCAAACTGACCAATCAGGTGAACCAGTGGCCATGTATGTTTCTCGCCTTATTGGAAGGGGCTGAGTTGCGCAGCTGCAGGAATGCTATTAAGCGAAGGCGGCACAGTTAAGCGGGGAACAAAATCAATGTCTATTGATCATTTTAAAAGTCCTTATGGATCATTTTTAGGATGCAGGATGTGTTCCGGCCTGCACAAGAGGCAGCAGTCACAATACAAAACTAATGCAGTAACCTGCCAGCATAAATGAACATGTCTGCGATCCTGCCATTTTCATAAGGAAGCAAATCCTCCATCTGTGCTCAATACATGAGGGACAAAATGCCTTTGGACCTTAGGACATAAGACAGATAAATATGAACTCCTCAGATTTGGCCCCAGACTTTTCAATCTCTTGGAATGCAATTGGAGGTACAGTGGTACCTCGGGTTAAGTACTTAATTCCTTACAGAGGTCCGTTCTTAACCTGAAACTGTTCTTAACCTGAAGCACCACTTTAGCTAATGGGGCTTCCTGCTGGTGCCGCGCCGCCGGAGCACGATTTCTGTTCTTATCCTGAAGCAAAGTTCTTAACCTGAAGCACTATTTCTGGGTTAGCGGAGTCTGTAACCTGAAGCGTATGTAACCCGAGGTACCACTGTACACTTAGCCTTACACTCAAAAAGCTGAATATAGATTTTCTCCATCAGCTCCCAGAACAATGAGCCAGCAACATCCTTGCATTTGCAAGATGGGTCTGTTAAATTGCTTTCTGGCAAGGAAAAGGTCTTTGAAGTATTCAAAAATTAGATTACACACAAAAAAGTGGAGCATTTTAAGAGCATGTGTTGTGCATCTATTTCAATTTCTCTCAATACCCATAGCAACACCATGAGCTTGAGTCAAACTACTACCTGCTTTTAAATTTTAAAAGTGTGTGTCATGGTGTGTCTTATATACATTGTTCCGCAACTTTTTAAATGGCAGTAATCACTGAAAGCTCTTCCCGACTGTTGCCATTTTGGGGGAGAATTCAATCAGATACCAGCAAATTCAAGCCACGCAATTATAGTTGATTGGGAGGCCTTGGGCCACAAACCCCAAAAGACTGGACCTGAAAGAGACAAGACTAGGTAAGTCAAAGAGCTGATTGGTGGTTTTTAGATGACAACAGCATTGCTCTCTCCCCAGGTATGCTGCCTACCTGTCTTCAATGATATCAGCACTCATAGCCTGCATGCAGTAGAAGTCTCTCTTTCTTTCTTTGATGAGTGAGCATTTCTCTTGTCTGACCCAGCGTACAGTCATCCTTCCTTTGCTCGTTTTACAGTCACTGCCTCATGCTGAGTCAGTACACATGCCCTTCATCCAGTCACTGTGTCCTCAGCATAGTCCGCATGGCTACAGTGTCCTTCAGTCCCATGTTTTCTTCCTCCATCCAATTAGTAACTTTAATGATGGCTTGTTTAATGTCCCTGCCAGCAGCATGATTTATTATTGCAGAACAAAAGATCAAAGTGCAGCAACGCCACCCTAGAGCTTACTTTAGAAGTGTGGGACATTTGCAGTCCAATAGAACTGTGCATGATTTGCTAGTTAGCATATGAAGGGGCTAAGGACCACAGAGTCCTACTTGCTAGAGCAGACTCCGTTAGGTCATGCCCCTTCAATGTCGCGGGGGAGGAATTGATGGGTTTCTTCTCTCCCTTTCCTTCTTCTCTTCTTCACAATGCAAACCGTGGAGGAGGAGATACCTCAAGATACCTCCCACGTTGTTTTTACTATTGCATTGACTAGTGCATGAATCGGACCTTGGAATATGCAAGTAAAGCATTTTTTAACTTACTTTGTAGTGTGTGGTCTGTTCATTGCAGAGAGAGCTGCATAACTCTGCTAGGGGGTCTCTCCTGCCAGAGAGTCTATTCAGCCCCACACATTGAATATAGGGAGTAAGCTGATTCCTTTGTGTCTTCACCCACACATGTGGGTATCTAAGATTCAATATTACTTACAATTCATTCCCCCATGGAGGGTGATGTTTCCCCTCCTCCCCATTGTGTCTTTATCAGAGTCTGAGTCTGGCCTGACTCAGAATGAAGCAGCTCCTACTCTGATTGCAAGCTGGTTTACAAGGAATATCCTTGTTTATCTAGATGACAGCAGATGCCACATCAAGAGCACCCATCATTTTTGTGATATATTTAACTTTCAGGACTGTACTTGATGACCAAAACTTGCATCATGCAGCCTAGCTGTGATAAAGAACTAGAACAGGGGTGGGGAACCTTGGGCCCCAGGGACCAAATGTGGCCCTCCTTTCATCATATTTTCTTTAATTAAATGTGGCCCTCCTTGTATCTCTATCCAACCCTCAGGACTCTGTAGAGACCTGACCTTCTCTCTAGGCTTAGATCCTGGGCTTCCCGTGCTCTGCATGCATGTGAGCAAGTGATCAAGTAGGCAAGTGGGTGGCAGTGGCAACGACACAGGGAACATGGGAAGGCCTGCCTGGGCCTCCCACCTGCCTGCTGGCTCACTCTGTCAGCCTGCTTCACTCCCTTACCGCTCCCGCTGTTGTCACACTGCAGTTTGTGTAGCCATGTACTGGCAGCCATGCAAATTGCAGCATGACAACTTTTTTCTTATAGAAAGGTTGTATTGTTACACGCCACCCCCATCTTCTAGAGGTGTGAGATTCCAGGGGCTGCAGGTGCACTTACCCAGGGTTCATGTTTCCTTTGGAAATGAGGCACAGAGGAGACTGTGATAGATTTATGATATATGGTTTATTCACACATATATACAACCCGGGTTTATGATGGAGGGGCTCCCAGCATTACACTCCAAGAGGGTCTTGCCTCCCCCATAGGCACAGCCTGAGATCCAAACAGACATCAACCGTGGCTCCCCTCCTGCTTTCTGCTTGTCACATAACTCCTTACTCTCAGCTTCTGGTCCACCCTGCTTTTCTTTGCCCTTCTCTAACCTAAGGCCTTTGCCATCTCTCACTGAGTTCTTCTGATGCTCTGTTGTCTTCTTAATGGCCCATCCCCAGGCTATCCCCTCACGTGGAAGTTAGCCTTGCTTAATTAGCCCTTAGCACATGCTAATTCCAGAGGATCAAAAGTGTCTAGTTTAATTAGCTTTTAACACTTGTGGATTACAGGATTTAGAAGTGTTAAACAAACAGCTTAATACACACAGGTCTGTCCTAATACACACAACTCTAATACACGTGTTTCTGGCTATTTCCCGGTTTCAACACTCCAAACATTGATTAACTTCTAACACCTATTAGGCCCAGGAGTTCAGGGTGTCTAGCACCCACAAACTCATAACACTATGGTAAGATAAGATGTACAAAAGTATCATCCACTTTTTGCTTCTGGCCCCATCCACCACTGGCATGTGACCTCTGGAAAGGCTTGATGTGACCCTCAAATGTTCCCCACTCCTGAACTGTGGGGTGGGGAGGAGAGAGGAATTCCCAGCCCCATCTGAAGATCCCAGGGATTAAACCTGGGACCTTTTGCATGCAAAGCATGTGCTCTATCACCGATCTACAGCCTTTCTCTATAGTGAACCTTCATTGAACGAGCTAGGCCTGTTTCCAAAATTGAGTGCCACCAGAAAGCACCAGTCTACCTGTTTTATTTACCATTCATAGGCCACATGGAGGCACTCCATGTGACCTCAATCCAGTTGAAAAGCAAGGACACCTCTATTTTTCACTTCCCGCTTCCAAAATGATGTCAGAGAGTAATGGAGACAGGGCAGAGGTCACGATCCACACCATGCAGATGCCTGAAGAGTGCCTAGGACAGGCTTGCTCAACCTCGACCCTCCAAATGTTTTTGAGACTACAATTCCCATCATCCCTGACCACTGGTCCTGCTAGCTAGGGATCATGGGAGTTGTAGGCCAAAAACATCTGGAGGGCCAAGGTTGAGGAAGCCTGGCCTCGGAGGACCAGGGGATCTTCTGTCCAAGATGGAATCTGAATGGCAGATGGCCCTGATTTTGCCCATCATCTCTAATTTATTGAAAGCCAGTTGTCTATTGATGTATTTTTTAAAGAAAGAAAATATCAGGATCCAGTATCACTTCAATTTGTCTTTATAGCTGTTGGGTTTTTTTTTGCCTAGATCTACATTGTTTCCAACGGGCATTGTGCCCTCAAAACACAGCTCTGAAATGGCTGTTTGAATTCCAGGCACATTCTTTAGCTTTCATTTCATTTCCCTTTCTCTCAGTGAATGTTTCATCTGAACCCATAGAAATTAATGGACTCTTGTCTTGTGGATGATTTTAATCGCAGCTTTTCTTTTCAAATGAATGTGTCTTCATTGTGTGTGTTGGGAGGGTATTTTTCCCTCTCTGCCAGTGCGGTCCTAGATTAACTGTTACCATTGGCGTCTACAATGACTTAAAACTGCATTTGAAAAGTTCTTATAAAGATCAAACTAGCTCAAATCAGTGAATTGGGTGTGTTGAGATTATATATTAGTGGAGCTGTAGGATGAGCAATCAGAGAGCAGCTTATTTCATATGCAAGGGGTCAGAGGCATTGAAAAGTAACTCCCATTGGAACATTAGTTATTTTATATTGTTCATCTGTGCCTCAGTGTACCTCATGGTCCAACAACATCAGTTCATTTATGGCCCAATAGGCAAATGAAGGCTTAGTTTATGTTCGGTATAATGAAGCGGTAACACTGTTTTGGGCTGTACCATTTCAGACTGTCAGTTAAGATGCTGTGTTTTTAAGCTCTTCCCCGTGGATTAAACACCACGTGCATAGAAAAGAAGCAGACTGAATGATGAAGGGTTTGATGAGCCTTCTGTCTGACATACGGACTTAGTATGTGCAGTTCCTTTGACTCACAGTGAGCAATTTAAACTTGTGATCCCACCACCACCTTCAGCCTAAACTGGTACAGTCTAGGAAAAATTAACCACTTGATTATACAGAATGTATAGATTGACTCTTAAGCACCCTGTGGTAGTACAATAAAGAATCTTTTTTTCACCTTTTTTCACCTCCTGGCTTTATCCACTCAGTTGGATTGTCTTTTGGGCTCTGCTCTTATATTCCTCTGTCAGTTGACGTGTGGTCAGTAGCAATGCAAAGCCAAGCCGTTTCTGAGTTGGCACCTACATAGTGGAACTCTCTTCCAAGGCAGACTCACCTGTTGACTGCTGCTGTCTTGGTGATGCTGCTGTTTCGTAGTGTTTTTATTGATTTGCTCATATAATGTTGTTAAGCTACCTCATTCATCCTGAAATAAATACCAAATGAACAGTGGGAACTCCAAATATCTATCTCACTACTCCGCTCTCCTTGGCTCTCCCCATCTCCCCTTGGTTCTGTCTAAAGCAGGATGGGGAACCTTAGGCTTGGGGTGGGGGGCAAATACAGCCCCTGGGTTTCTCTATCTCAGGATTCTTGGGACTCCTCCCAAGCCAGACCTCCCCTCCCAGTCATATCTCCTCTTCCCAAGCTGCATGCCACACCAGTAGTGCTCCCTGCCCCTCCTTTGAGTGCTTTTGTGTGGCTGGAATACATCCTTGAATTGTGACAGCACTTCTCACTTGCCTGAATATGTCTCCCTCTGGTTTTTGTGTGCCTTGGCAAGCCTTTGCCAAGTCCATGGATGATGCCACTGCTGATGCCCAGACCATCGCCACTCGTCATGGAACATCAAGACCAAAGGACCTTTGGTTTGGAGTTTGTGTGGCCCCTGGCATTTGTCAGACATCATTCTTAGGGAATACTTCTGTGTGGCCTCCTCTTCATGCTACATTTCAGTAGCTTACTATACCAACCTAAAACCTTCTGTGCTTCTGTGGCTTCACTCCCCTTGTGCATCTGGTTCCACCCACCACTGTTACGTGGCCCCCAAAAGCTCGCTCCTGAGAGAATGTGGCTCTTGTGCTAGAAAGCCATGCTGTTCTGCTATGAGGAGAAGGTAAATGGCTTTTTTCTTTCTTTCTTTTTAAAAAAATTTTATTTATAAAATTTTCAAATTTAACAATAAAAGAAAAACATTCCATTTGAATTATACATCCAATTCTAATCTTTCCACTTTCAGACTTCCTTCAGCCTTTCTGGAAATTTTCATGTTTTCACAATTGTTCACATTTCTTGCATCTGTATTGTTGTTGTTTTTTAAACTAAATTAATCTTAACAATTATTATAAAACAATATTTCTTTCCATTATTATCACAGAGCTTCTTGAAAACCTACAAATGTTAATTGAGCTTCACATATATTCTTAATATACTCTGTAAATTTCTTCCAGTCCTCGGTAAATCTCTGGTCTCGCCGGTTCCGAATTTTCCCCGTAAGCTTGTCTAGTTCTGCGTATTCCATCAACTTCATTCTCCATTCTTCTTTCGTCAGGATTTCTTCCTGTTTCCAGATGGGGAACCTGGTCTCTCCAGTTGTTTCTGGCCTGCAGTAGCCATCACCCCACACCCTATTCTCGCTGAGGCTGATGAGGACCTTGAGCATTAAGGGGCTCCTCCTTGGCTTGCTGTCAAGCCAAGGCTTGTTGTCCTTTCCTACCTTTAGTTCTGGGGCTGCTTCACCACAGTAACATTTCTGTGGACTAAGGTTACGGTTTCATTGCAGAACCGAAACAAAAACATTGTTAACTGTCTTTCTCTCTGCCTTTCAGATGTTTCCTTTCTGCCTGGAACCCTTTGAAACCTAATGACAGCCCCACGGATAGCTACTGGCCCATGGAGAAGCAACAGAAGATGGACTATTGACCCAAGTATACAGGGCAGGACCCAAGGGAAATGCATGTACCAAGACTGTCACAGCAAATGTGCACGTGTTGGAGGGACCGCAGAGATTCCCATCAGACAAGAGCAAAGATGATGGATGGGACTCCCACCCACCCCACTGGCTTTCACCTCCAACTGTCTCTGCTAATATATTGCTCTCCTATTCTGTTCGCAAGTCTCTTTCAGATTATGCACTTAGAGAAAGAATCATCCACAATGAGAGGATTTACATCACTGGTTGAAAGCGTTCCTCATTTTAAACCGTCGCACTTCAAGAGAGATGGGGCTCTGGAAAAGGAAAGAAATTTTGAAAACATTCAAGGGTGCTCTCTCACATCCACACACCCACATAAACACCAAATAACAGGGCCGGCCCAAGACATTTTAGCACCTGAGGCAAACCACAAAATGGAGGGCCCCACCACCGCCAGGGAAGAAGGGGTGAGTGAACATCTACATCAGGAACAGGGGGGGGGGAGATCTACATTGGGAACAAGTGTAGGAGGGGATCAGCAGAGCCTATTCACCAAGAGGCCACTGTAGAGGTAGCAGGAGGGGGTGGCTGTGCTGAGAAGGAAGCAGATTTGGCCTCCAAAGAGTTTTCCATGACTGTTGCTGTCACTGCGGCAGTGGGTGGTGCATTCCTTGGACGCCAGATCTGCTGCCCCAGTGGATCCTGTGACCTGATGCAGTCACCAGTGGCATAGCTTGGGGGGGGGGACCCAGAGGCAGTTGCCTCGGGTGTAAAAATTGTTTGAGGCACAAAATTTCAACACTCGGTGCTGCCTCAATACAGCTGTATGCTGTTGGAGATTCATTCCCCAGTGTCTGCAGTCATGGGATTGTTGTCTATCACATGATGGTGTATGTTTTCATTCCACAGTGTGGGAAGTGACAGAGACAGGATGTTTTGGTGCTACTGTGTTCCGTGAAGTGGGACTATTGTCCTTTGTTCTTTCTCTTTGCTGTCTGATGAGAAAGAGGCAAGAGCTAAGTCAGAATGCTCCAAGTGTATTATATGTAAATAAAGTAGATTAGCCAAAATGCTGTGCTCTTGGTTCTGTTACACAAACTGAGAATACTCTGCGGATCCCTAAGTGTGCTGATGCTTCCTGGCATCAGTCGCTGTGATGTTCAGGCCGAAGAAAGCTTTTGAAGCTCCCAAACGATCGACCAGGAGGGAGAGAACATGCCAGCTGGGCATGTGTCTCTGCCAGGGTCCTACATGCTGGGCTCCATTAAAAACAACTTCTCCATTGAACCAAGAACCACCTCCAGACAATGGAACAACTCCTCTCATCTCTGCAGCTGTGATCTCCTGGGTGACGCAGATGCCGTTACTGCAGCCTATCATTTATAATAGAATACTTTCCTAGTTCTCTTTTAAAACAGCAACAACACTACGATTATCGGAAATTTTAAAAAAGCTAGCAGTTATCACGAGTTGCATATTGCTCACTTCTTAAGGCAGGCAGGAAGGCTCTCACACATTCAGATACTGCTCGTATGCTAAAAAAGGAGCCTATATGAGTGGAAGAGAACAAAATAGGAAGGGGTGTTGGTGATTCTTTTTGTTTTGCTGGATGTGCTTTGCTTCTGATTTCTTGACCTGTAAGCTCCTGTGCTTTTGCAGCGAAAGATGTCCTCAAGGGAATAGGAGAATGGCAAAGCATTTACGTACTAGATGTGTAAGTGAGTAAGGAAATAGTGGTCACGTGTTCTTGTGGCATAAAGGAGGCCGGCAGAGTTACTTCTAAGCATGAGCTGTCATGTGTTTATTCTCTAAGAAGGACTGTCTCCCTAGAATAATTTCATTTGACACACACCTTGAAAGAAAGATATACCCCTTAGAGAGTCTGGTCTCATTCTCAGATTTTTTTGAAAACTAGATGTGTCAAGGGATAGCTGCCAGGGAGATGGCTGACCCTGTAGATTTGCTGCTGGGGACAGTTTAGTGGGTAATGCTGTATCAAATTATCATCATGGTGGAATCAGCACTGTAAAGTTGGAAGGGAGCGCAAAGGTCATTTAGTCCACCATCTGCTCAATATTCTGCAAGTGCTTCATAGTCTGCTTCTTTAATATTTAGCAGCCCATCAAAGCTTGGTGTAATCCTTGCCCACTTTCTGATAGCCTTTCACATAGGCTGCAAATGGCCAGCTGAAGGACCTCCTAGCCTGGTGAAAGAGTTTGCATTCATATGCGGGAGCTCCCAGGTTCAAATCCAGGAAGTGGTCTTGGGGAACGGCTGGGAGGGCTCTCTCCACAGAAGCATACCTGAAAGACTGTGCTGCTTGAGCCAATCAGGGGGAGTGGTTCAGCATCCAATAGCCTGGCTCTTCTTTGGTGTTGGTGCTGACCTTTAAAGCCCTAAACAGCCTTAGTCCTGTGTACCTGACAGAGTGTCTCCACCCCCATCATTCAGCCCAGACACTGAGGTCCAGAGCCGAGGGCCTTCTGGTGGTTCCCTCACTGTGAGAAGTGAGGATACAGGGAACCAGGCAGAGGGCCTTCTCGGTAGTGGCGCCCGCCCTGTGGAATGCCCTCCCATCAGATGTGAAGGAAATAAACAGCTATCCTATTTTTAAAAGACATCTGAAGGCAGCCCAGTTCAGGGAAGTTTTTAATATTTAATGCTGTATTGTTTTTAACACTCAATGGGGAGCCGCCCAGAGTGGCTGGGGAAACTCAGCCAGATGGGCGAGGTATAAATAATAAATACTTCTTCTTCTTCTTCTTCTTCTTCTTCTTCTTCTTCTTCTTCTTCTTCTTCTTCTTCTTCTTCTTCTTCTTCTTCTTCTTCTTCTTCTTGCCACTGAGTCTTGTGGTATAATAGCAGAGCACACAGATTGTAAGGAGAAGTTCCCAGGTTCAATCCTGGGCATATCCAGTTAAAAGGATCAAGTAGCAAGTGATGGGAAAGTCATACTGAGATCCTGGGCATCCTCTGTCCACCAGAGCAGACAATGCTGGGCTAGATGGTCAAATAGCCTCACCTGGTGTAAGACAGCATCCTATGTCCCCACAGTGGCAGCATAGATGATCTATTCAGTCAACAAACACACATCTGGCTGTGGTCATTTCTGTCTTAGAACTTACTGGTAAGCCAGAAGGGAGGGACCAGCCTCCAATTTCCAAAGAAACCTAAGGCACCAATAAGGAAGGCATAGAAGTTTTTCACTGTAGTCTTTTTAAAATTGGAATTTCAGAGCTATATCCAAATGAGGAAGTCACACCATGTTTGAGCTAGCTAAGGACTCACAGGATGCAATGCTCCTCTACAATATATATGCATATATCTATTAAGGCATCAGCAATGCACAGAGGCAGACCATCAAGATGAATTAGGGTGATTTGAGAATTCCCCCTCTCTCAAGTCATGATGTGATGCCAGTAACTGGCCCCAGTCAGATCAGTGCCCCACTAAACCTTAAGTTCTGTGTTTACCTTTTCTGCTTTACATTTCCCCACATAAATCTATGTTTTTCTAGGTCCATGGGCTTCGCAAGAAGTGAGGCTGTCCAAAATGTTGCATGCAGAATGATTGATATCTTTGTTTCTTAAATGCAGCAGCAGAGGGTGTTTTAAAAGTGAAAAGCCTCTTTTAAAAAATGCTATGCTTCCCTGATCTTACAGCAACAACAGCAAAGGTCTGCAGGCCATGTTCTAGACAGCCTCACATTGTAAGGGAGATCAGAGACCTACAAAGGTCTACCAGGAGGCTTGTAAGATCTATTGAAAGACACAAACAACCACCAGAAAGGAAGGCCAGTGTGAAGCTGCCCAGTTTATAAAAGGTGTGGGGGGGGGGAGTACAGACAATAATACATACCACTAGACAACCTCTTCATTATTTTAAGGTAAGAAACAGATAAACCTCTGTTCCACCCATTAAAAATTAGGGAGGAATTTGAATTCCATTTATGCCCCTCTCAAAAAGCTCCTGGAGTTGCCTGCAATTTGGCAGACTTAATCTCAATCCATTCTGGAGGGTTTGTTTTCCTATAAATTTCATCCACTTTGGCCAAAAAGGAGGCAGTTACAGATGTTTTTAGATTCACCATTGTACTGAATGAAGAAGCACAGAGCTTCATTTTATTCAAAGTAGCTTGGAACTGGAAACACAGATTGAATCAGGGGGAAAGTGAGAGCACAGAGTATCTCAGAAACAGATTGTAATTTTTTAAAGTGCACAGATACAAGGCAAATCTCAGGGCCTCTTGATCTCTCACCCTCAGATATATATAGTGCACACACTCTGCCTACCTAGACATACACAACAGCAAAGTCTGAGGAATGTTGTCCTAGAACTCCTTCTGCTGCTATCTAGTGCTTTTTTTTTAAGTGCAGAGTTTATTTTTGTTTGTTTATTTGTTTGACTAGAAAAGGATTCAGCTACTAAGCTCATTCCTGCCATCTGACGAGGTCCATCCGAGGCACAGGCTTGCTGCCACAGTTGAAAACAAGTCCTGGGAGAAAGTCCCACTTAGCTGGGGGGGGGGTGTCCCCTTCTCCCTTGCTCTCTGCTGACGGTGTCAGCTGTCTCCTCTGAACTCCATATCAATACCATGGTTAATTTACGGGGCAATAAAAGTTAATTAATGCTGTAGTTACAAAGCCATTACAATGTAATTATTGTTTAATTGGATTATAACTTATGTAATTTCCGACAAAGTGCTTATTGCTTGTGTAATAAAACAGAAGATATTTACAAAGTGATTAATTGTCACTATCAGTAAGCAGAAGGAGCTGCTTAGGAGAGGCGAGGGGAAACGCCGGCCTCTTTGCATAGAAGGTGGCACAAAACACCCCCAACGCCAGGCCTGCAAAGACCACTGGCTCAAGCCACAAGTCAGCCAAGTGTTTGGATGTAGTCTCTTGAGCATTGGTTTGAATTTTCCCCGTTTTGGTGGTATTGTCAGCCTCTTCTCTCTGTCTAGGCTCCCTGTGCCAATCTATTTGTGTGCTGCCAGGAAGCCTTCACACTGTAGTTCTCCCCTTATCAAGACAGGTTCTTTATGTCACAAAAATTATTATTTTTTGAGGGGGTGGTCAGGAGAGAACTTGTCTTTCTATACCTTGACATGTATTTCCAACGTTCCATCTCTAGCCTGACCAAGAAACAGGAACCATGAAGTGTGGGTCTGTGCAGATGACGGGGCTAGCTTGGATCTCTCAGGGCCAAACTAGACATGCACTTAAACACATGGCCACCATCGTGCTTTTCCAAGCTTGAATAATGGCAAGATGGAGGCACTGTGGGTAAGTAGCTCCCGTGTCCAAGAAACCAGCCAAACACCTAACCTAGAAGAAGGTTGCACTCTCCCTGAAGCAGCAGTTTGGGAGATGCTTCTGAATGCAGCTCCGTCGCCGGAGGCTCAGGTAGCCTCAGTGGCTAGAAGTGCCTTTTGCCAACCGTGACTGTTTTGCCAGCCATGGCCATTCCTGGACCAGGGGAGCCTGGCTACAGTAGTTCATGCACTGGTTGCTTCAAGGCTGGATTACTGCAATGCGCTCTATGTGGGGCTTCCCTTGTGCTTGATCTGCTGCTGTTAGCGCTAATGCTGCAGCATGGTTGCTGACAGGAGTGAGGCGTTGTCATCATATAATACCTGTGTTCAGAGGTCTGCACTGGTTGACAATCTGCCACTGGCCCAAGTTCAAGGTGTTTTGCTACCAGTATATAAAGCCCTTAACAACTTGGGACCACTTTACCACATATGCACCCACTCAACTGCTTTGTTCAGCAGAATTTGTACTTTTACAGGTACCACATAACATCTGTAATAACTCAGTTGTGCGGTGTGGCAGCCCCAATACTTTGGAACTCCCTGCCTATTGATATCTTCACTATTTTTTCTTTTTGGCACTTGCTCAGATGCTTGGAAAATTTGTGTGAGTTTCCATTTGTTTGAGTCTATTCTGTTGTGGTTTAAACTTTCTGTATGTTTTAAATTATGGTTGTAAATGTTTTAGTGGTTGTTTTGCTCATGGTGGGGTGTATGGCTCTCTTCTCCCCTCCATATTAGCCTCACAATGATTCTGTGAGGTGCCTTAGACTGTCCAAAGCTTACCCAAGTGAGCTTCATGGGCAAGTGGGGATTTGAACCCTGGTCTCCCAGGTCATCATCCAACTCTTTAACCACTGCACCATACTGGCTCTCAATTTGCAACTCCTCCCTCCACCTTTCATAATGCCTGGATATATTTTTTTTCTACTTGCATATAAGGCTTGACCGACAGGGGTCTTGAGATTGTTAGGTTATTTCCCAAGGAGCAGGAGGGCCCAAGGAAATTTTGGTACATGTGTAGTCTGAGAAATTTCCAAATTACTTGGTGAAAAACCTGAAATGATGACATTAGTAATTCTGTCCCTCAAACAGAAGACTTAAATCTCTCACTCAAAATGGGGAGCCTGGCTCGTGGTTGCTTCTTTTATATTCTTCTACTACTCAGATTTACCAAGGGATAAAGAAAAAGGAAACAAAAAGAGGTGGGAGGGATACTTTGATTCTTTGCAAGTGCCATTTGATTTCTTTATCTCTCTCTTTTTTTCCCCCCTGATGAAACTGGAATGAAGGAAAATCCCTCTGAAACCGAGTAGAATATCAAAACCAGCACACGGCTCACCCAGGTTGCCCTTTCATGTTGAATGAGACTCATCAAGCATTACACAAATGTCTTGTCTTGTCTCCCCTTACACCGAGCAAAAAGGAAGCTTTGGGAACGCAAAGGGCATCAGGCACAGATTAGCACCTGGGGCTATGGATGACTTTCATACTAAGCCACAGGCGCAGAGGAATTAATTCGCTCCTGATACGGCTGCGTGGCCTCAGTGCCTCCCCCTCTGTGCCACAAGACTCAGGACAAGCATGATCTGTGGGCCGTATTTGCTTGTTTAAATATTTATATGACACGCTCCTTGTGCAGAAAAGTTACAGGTGGAGATGGGGAAGAAATTTGACCCTGTGATCCTCGGTATAGAAATTTAATAAATAATTGTCATTATAATAACTGAAGGAGAGTCGCATTTCGAAATCTGTGATACTCCAAATACCACAGTGCAGTTACTCAGCCAAGCAATGTGTACAAAAATGCACATGCTAGGGTGAAGTGTACATATAAGTTCAGACATGCAATGCAAAGAATTGAATAAATAGGCTTAAATATTCTTTCATATCAGTTGCAGTTCTTTTCCAAATTCTAGACAGCAACCAAAGAGAGGATAAAAAGTGATACTGCTTAGGGGTTTGGGTCTATCTTGTCTTGTCTCTTTGCCTCATTTCTTTAAAAATGGGGTATCGTTCCTCAAATTAATATGATCTTTTATTTGCCAAGATTGAAATATATTTTTGATACATCCATTTTTAAAGGACCATGCCCCCTGAAATATGCAAATATGTAAAGAATTGAATACACAGGCTTTTGTCTCTTCCTTCTATTTTGTCATATAGTCCTCCAACCTTAAAATAATTTCTCCTTGCTCAAAACGCACAGAAAGCCACCAAGTGGCTGCAAAGTCTAATGAATCAGCACTGCCAGGGAGAACCTGCAACTCATGACTTAATTTCTCAGACAGAAACAAAACATTTTAAAACCAATGGCCTGGAGAGCAAATAAAGGCCTTCTTCCACCTTTGAGCAATGACCAGATGGATAGCACCGAAAAGGTGAAGAATTACAGTTTTCCATTATGATAAAAAGTAAAAATATAAAACCTCTCACATTCCTTGTCCTGAGCAATCAAAGGATCAGTATAGTGGAGTAGCATCACACACACATTAAACTTACACAAATTCGAACATATGTGCTTGGTGGGGAAAGCCCTCCATAGCAGGATGCCTGCTGTTGCAGCTCCTGCAAAAATGGCAAGGAACACTTTGGGTGCTTTTCTTCCTCCTTTCCTCTACTAGGATCCCATCTGCCTGTTTAAGGTTTCACTGCAGTCTTTTTCTTCTGCCTTCGCCTCTCTCTGCCTGATGGCCTCTGCCTCCTCTTCCCTTGTTGGTTATCCTTGCCCTCCAGGCTCACACATGGAGGAGTGGCAGGAGAGGCGCGAATAAAAGGGCAAGGCCTCCCCATATGGCTTCCCCTCCCCTTGCCAGCCAGAGGTCAGTGACTATCATGGCCCCATCATTCCCCTCCTCTACCAATTCATCCAGATCCTGCTCAAAAACCAGTGGGAGTGCCTTGCACTCAGACAGGGGAGAGAGGATGAGTCAGAAGACTCCTTAGAGCCCAGGGTCCCCTCTTTGACTCCCTACCATTCAGAAGGCCTTACACACTGACTTTAGGTCCTTACCCCTGCATAAGATGTGACTCTGCTGTGCCGCTTACCTGCTCCTTCACTGTATCAACTTCTTCCACTCATCTTTCAGCTCCTGAATTTCATGGATTGTAACTCCATAGTAATCTATATTTTGTGTAAAAATCCATAGTTAGTTCAATAATACGGATCTCAGTCTATATTCTCTTGTTGATTGCATTTGTCTTCCATTCTAGTTCTTTCCCCTCTTCTGCAAATATCTTATAAAACCCATCTGACAACCATATGTCAGGAGTGCTCTGATGGTGTTTCCTGCTTGGCAGGGGGTTGGACTCGATGGCCCTTGTGGTCTCTTCCAACTCTATGATTCTATGATTCTAATCTTTCAAACTTTTGAGAAAAGTAGCTCAATTTTTTCCATATCTGAATCCTGATTTTTCTGCCTATCTCGTTCCTTCTTGACAAATCTTGTTTCCATACCTGGACTAGGTTTTAATAATGACCATAGATTTCTTTTGTTTTGAGATTACTAACTGAACAACTTTCACAGAGCTAAGTGGCAATCACATTCAAAATTACCTAGGAAGAGGTCCCTTTTAACTCAGCAGGACTTGCTTCTGAGTAGGATTGCACTGCATATTCTTCCATTTTTCTTTTACACTTATTGTGCTATATCTTTACAATACTGTATAGGGAACAGGGTGGTCCAACATTTCATACCAAGTAGGCCACAAGAGTACTTCAACATGGAACCAGCACACTGCCTTGTTGCATGGAGTGGGGTGGGGAGAGCAAAGCTAAAATGTGACACACACACACACACCCCTAGCCCTCATGCTGTCTTCCCAAAGCTGGATAAGCAAAGGCTTTGGGAAGGATGTGCAAGGCTCTGGCAGGGTCCTAGAGCCCTCCTCTTCCTTCCCAAAGCCCAGCGCCTCACTAACTTTGGGAAGGCAGCATGAGGGCTGCATGTTAAGACCACCCTGTTATAGACATTTTACAGATTTCCCCAACCAAATGAAAAAATGCTTCACCGATGCTCCATATCATCTTATAAATATTGTACAAGTGATCTGAAATGCAGTAGATAATCTGGCACGTACAAGACACATGGTGGTGGTAGTGTATGCCCTCCATAATGAAGTTAGGTAATTTAAGCTCTGGTCTCCCGTGGTCTTAAGGAAGGGGTAATATGCATTGCATTACTTCAAAAGTAATCAGGCAACCTTGCTGTTTTGGGGGCCCTTCTGCTCATTCTCCTATGTGGGGAGAAGCCCCCAAGGCACCACTGTACACCCTTGTAGTCAAGAGTCATTTTCATCAGATTATATACTTCCTGTATTAGGAAGCAGCCTCATCAGTTTTTCCTCACATCGCTCACAAAGCTGCCTGTTAAGGAAATGATTCTGCATCCATTGGCCCTGATGGACATGCAATGCAATGTATTGATTCCAAAATGGTTTGTGTGCTACTGGTGGCTCAATGATGAGTCTATGTTGCTGTCCCGCCTGAAGGATGAATGAGGAGAAGTGTCTCATTTCCAGGTACACATTGACATACAGACACACAGCTGGATGCACACCTGTGCTCAAAATACACGTGTCTTCCCAAACTAGCAAAGCAACAGCATGGACCACATCCGTGCCTACAAATGAGGCAGGAGGAAGAGCTTTGCAAGAGTTACTCCACACATAAACCCCAATAATGGAACACTTCCCTTATCCTTTTGCTTTGTCAGAATGTGTTAGGAGCACGTCAGGTGCTTTCCTCCCCCGTTTCTTCCTTTTCAATTTGTGTCTGCCCTGTCAGCAAATTGGCTGCTCTTTCTTTGCAATGACAACTTGGATTCAGCATCAACATCCTAACAGGCTCCAGGAATTACTTTTCCTTCCTTGCTCCCTTCCTTCCTCTGTTTGTTCCCGGACTGTCTGACTGATGATTTTGAGCCAACAGAAAAGGAGCTTTACTGATGCGTTGATGAGCAGAGGCTGATACCGAATGTGATATTCACTCTCTTTCTCCTGCTCTCTCAGTGATAGTTCCTTGTGTGACAGCAGCAATCAGCAAGGTATTTGATTCTTTTGCAGGCACTGATCATATGAGCAGTTCTGGTTCCATGGAAAGGAGACAATGAGGGTCTTATTTTTTGTAGGTGTCAATAGGTCAGTGTCCGGTGACCTCCTAAAGAAACCCTTCTTGATGGCTGCAGTATCTTGTCTTCCTTTGGCTAAAGACCAATGATAGCTGCTGCTTCTTCTTTTTTTAAGAGACAATTGAAGGCAGTATGAACAATAAATTTTTATTTTTATTTTGGTGCTGTGCACACCCTCTTCTACAAAAGTATTTGGATAAACAAGTTATTATGGCTTGGGCAGTACTTTAAATACTTACACAACTAGTGTGACCAAAGATCTGAGAAGGAAGGAAGGAAGGAAGGAAGGAAGGAAGGAAGGAAGGAAGGAAGGAAGGAAGGGAGGGAGGGAGGGAGGGAGGGAGGGAGGGTACATGTCATTGGAAATACTGTCTCCATTGTGCCACAATTCAACTCTCTTAAAAACTATTGTTGGCATTCAACCTTAAATGAATGTAATTACAATGCTGGACCAGGGATTCTTCTAAATGTTATTCTTCAGCATCCTAGGTGGAAGGAACGATCATTCTCTGGACCAGATCTTGCATTTCCAGGGAACAGTAGGCAGAACAGTCTGCTCATAAGATTTCATCTCTTTCTGAAACTTCCCCAATGACACATGTGCCTGCTCCAATTCCTGTAAGGCTCTTTGTCCCTTCCCTTCTCACACCCCTGCTTCATATAATTTTAGTTTTTAAAACAACATTTTTTTCCCCAGCCTCTTCATACATTTCAATGTGATGCTTTCTTTTTTATAGCCTATGTGGGTTTTTGAAATAATACTGGGGATGGAGTGCCGATGGGTGGAGAGGCGGGAAGGAGGTAGCTTTGTAAGTGATGCAGCAGTCAACCAGCCAAACAACATTCTGCACAGCCAACCTCTCACTGATGCAGGGAGGACCAGTTGCTTCTGGCCCCAATTCTCTTGAATAGCTG